>NC_082668.1:81935271-82235271 GCF_025265405.1 Mesoplodon densirostris | reverse complement strand
TATTAGGTCATACTCAGAACTGATGGCTTCTTTGCTGTTTGCAATCAATCTACTCTCACTCTCATGGAAACCTGCTTGTTTTCATCTACTTCTTCCACTGAGGTCCATGGGGACTCTGAGATTGGAATAAGTCCATTTGCCTAAACATCCCCAGGTAGCCATTTCTACTTTACTCTCCTGTGCCATGGTGGCATGGAGAACTTTAAGGACACTTGCCATCTCTCAGGTCCCTGGGCAGGAGATAGAATAAAGGTCTTTCCTGTTATCTGGTCTCTGAACTTATCTAGCAGTTCTATTGATTACCTCTGATCAGCACAAGGGCAGGCATAGGGTCATTTATCAGCATATCTTGCCAGTGTCTAACATTCTTGCAAATTTCTCTATTGGAGTAAATTTTATCATTTGGAGAGTGGGAAAGGCTACCTACAGTTGTCTCTTCTCAGTTCTAATAATTATCTCTTTCTGTCTTTCTTTAAAAAATGGGATTAGCTAGCACCTCTCATAATTGTTAAATACAGTGGGGCTAGTGTACAGTATTGCTTTTACTGTTTAGTACATGGACCCCTCTTTCAAGAAGATGCCACTTTATCAAGTTAAGAAAGTTTCCTTCTCTTTCTGATTTACCATTTTTAAAAAATCTACCAAATTCCTCATGCTGATTTTTCTCCTTGGAACTATTAATTTCCTTATAAGTTCCCTAATGTTGAGTTATTCTTGCATTCTTAGGATAAATCCTACTTGGTCAATACCAAATCTGTTAGTACACTGTTGGACTCAATTTATAATATTTTATCTAGGATCTTTACGTCTGTTCCCATAAATAAGATTGTTCTACGTTTCTCTCTCTTTTATTAATTTTATATGTTTATTTTAGTGTTGACCAGCACTGTTATCAATATCCTTTGTATAAGAATATTATATGTGTCACTGAATGACTAATGAACAGCATCTTACAAGGTACTTTGATTAACCAAATTATATATATATATATATATAATATATATATATTATATATATATAATATATATATAAACCATATATATATTTATAGAGTACTAATCTTTTTTTTCGGTGGGGGAGGTTCAGCCACCAAATTCCCATGGCTCTCCTTTGTTTTGCATTCTATTAAAACTAACTGAGCCTAGTACATTGTCACCTTGCACTTGAACTCTGTATTATTTACTATACTAATTTTATTCTATATCATTTTACTAATAGGTATGCCACCAGTATCACTGCTTTCCAAAACATTTTTCATACCAACATTAATCTTCCCAAATCTTTTCATTGCCACATTTTCTTCCCTTTTCAAAATGCATCTCCAATCCTCATTCACTTGTAAATACGGTACCTTAATCAGGTAGAAGCTGGATAAATTTATTTCCTTATGTTGATGATTACAATAAAAAATAAGCACATATAAAATAAATAATATAAATAAATTATTAATTTTTACTTCTGAAAATACTTTAGAATTATTAGAACAATATTAAGAACCTTCACTAAATCGTTTATCTTTGTATGGTGCTATAATATTGGGGGAGGTATCTTATGTTTTGAGGTCCTAGATAAAATAAGTTTTTCTCTCCAAGTTCAAGGGAAAAAATTGACAAATATGTATAAAGCAACAATAATATATTTTTCACTCTATATGAACATATGCAGTATTTGCATTTAAGAGTTTAAAGAAGCAAATTTTGTCAGTTGTAATTTATAAAGAAAATGTGTATATTTGTCATTCATCACAAAATTTGGAGTATTTTAGTGTATATGTCATCTTGAGAAAATTAAATGAATCTTGGCTAAATATAGAGTTAAAATTTCTTTGAGTTTACTGAGTCTCATCTGTCTTTGCAGAATGTACAGCTTTCATTCATCTTGGGAAAAGATGCCTATATATATATATATGTGTATATATATATATGTATATATATATACACACACATTAACTAATGTGACAAACAATTAAATGCATTCAGCTAAAGTGAGGGAACAGAACCCACGATAATACAAGGAGTAGTGGAAACAGGGACAACTGGAATTTCTGAAATATATATTGGAAAATGTAACTTGATATGAAACAGCACTTAGTTCCAGCATCAGAAAAATATACACAAGCCTCCCTGGTTGGATCTATTTTGGTCTATAGACTGCATTTTTATTTATATACCAATGTAGCTAAGTTCAGTACTTCTCTCTTCTCTGTTATCAGCTGTAAAACAGCACTCTTGGAATAAAAATGTGCTTTTCACTGTAACCTATTTAATATTCATTTTTTAAAGTTTAGTTTTACCATATGATTCAAGTATAAATTGATTTCTTTTAGGCAATAACTAGATTCCCAAACTCACCCCCTTTCTTACACCTTTGCACTGTGTATTAATGCTACAAATTGACACCGAACCTCATGTTATGAACATGGGACACAAAAAAACTACTGAAGTTAAATTTCCACACAGTTTGTTGGAATACTAGCTTGAAATAAAAATTATAGAAATAAAATATAGTTTTTACAGATATGAAGTTGTAGACTGAAATTTGTACCCCATGTAATCATACAATTTGTTGTTGTTTTGAGAAGGGAAATGCCAAAGAAAGGACATTCCAGGCAAGAATAATAGTCTATGGAAAGGCGAAAATGTAAAACTGAATACTTCATATTGTGCCCAGAGACTGCATGGCCCCAATACAAAATAGCTGCAAAATAAATATTTATTGAATGTGCCAAATTTACCACTGACACAAATAGCTGATGAAACATTTTGCTTTCTCTATAAAGAGCCTATATCACTAAGTCCAGCATATTCAAAAACACTTAAGAGACCTACTTCTTGACTTTCCAAATGCTTTTCATACATTCTCACTTTTGTTTCCTACCCCTAACTTAAAATCTAAAGTCCAAATGAAATGGTTTTCATTTACATCACCTAAACCAAATTGATTTTAATTTTTCACTCCTTCTCTCTGCATCTCTTCAATTATAGGATACCATACGACTACCCAGGTTGAGATATGTCTGCAAGCTCTTGAGTCTCTTAATCCAAGTGTGTCTCTATTTCCATAGCCATCTACCAAGGGCAGACCCTTCATTAGCTCATATTCAGATACGTATGATTCCACTCAGCTGATTTTCATGTTCTTGGGCTCTTTCCTTTCTGGTGCATCTACAGTATTTCTGCTCAAAAGGGAGAGTGGCCAGGTTTCCCCTGCCCACGTGGGCCCCTGGGAACTTTCTAAGATCCTGGGCCTATATTTCTCAAAAGTCTTGTCAGTAACTTAAATCTCTTCAAGATTTAATAAATTTAATATTATAGAGTCTTCAATATCTTGTACTCTCTACTGTATAATTTTAGTTTTTCAAAATTTTCTATCATGTAGCCCTTAAATTGGTCCTTTCCTGTTTTTTCTAAATACTTATATAAAATTGAGCACTACTTCTTTGCCTTTTTTGAAAACATCTTGGGATTTCTGCTTCTTTATTTGAGCTTCACTGACCTTTCTGTAAATTATTATTTTTGTATTTGTTACTCAAACCTAGTTAGTTCTATGACCTCATAACACTCCTAATAAAAACAAATGGCTTTTCTCAATAGCCATGATTATGATTATGTGTCCTAATAAATTAACTCAGTAATTATCTTTGTGATAGTTGGGATAACATTGACCTTTACATTTCAGTTTTTATTACTAGGACTTTATTTTTTTGTATCCTATATCTTGAGATTTTTATTTAAAAATATAAACAACAAAAATTTGCTATTAAAAGTGATTGCATTCTGTCACTGTAGTTTGGAAGGCTGTGTTCAAAAGATATAGTTTTTCAAATGTAATAGGTAGCAGGAAAGATGTGTGCTTGGAAATCCACAAACTCAAGGATAAATGTGTAAAAGAGAACTTTTAAAAAAATTTTATTGGAGTATAGTTGATTTACAATGTTGTGTTAGTTTCAGGTATACAACAAAGTGATTCAGCTATACATATACATATATTCATTCTTTTTCAGATTCTTTTGCCATATAGGTTATTACAGAATATTAAGTAGAATTCCCTGTGCTATATAGTAGGTCCTTTTTGATTACCTATTTCATATGTTATACTGTGTATATGTTAATCCCAAACTCCTAATTTATTTCCCCCCACCCTTCTCCTTTGGTAAACATAAGTTTGTTTTCAAAATCTGTTTCTGTGTTGTAAATAAGTTCATTTAGATCATTTAAAAAAAATTAGAGGGCTTCCCGGGTGGCGCAGTGGTTGAGAGTCTGCCTGCCAATGCAGGGGACGCGGGTTCGTGCCCTGGTCCGGGAAGATCCCACATGCCGTGGAACAGCTGGGCCCGGAAGCCATGGCTGCTGGACCTGCATGTCCGGAGCCTGTGCTCTGCAACGGGAGAGGCCACAGCAGTGAGAGGGCTGCATACTGCAAAATAAATAAATAAATAAAATTTAAAAAAAAATTAGATTCCACATATGAGGGATATCATATTATATTACTAGGCCTTTGAACAAAATGTTTCAATGAAAGTTCAAATGTATAGTAGATATATTTTGAATTCTATGACAATATGTTAAGGAAGTAAGGCAAGAATTATCTCCATCTCAAATGAAGGAAAATAAAGCTTAGCAAATTTGGGCAATTTATCAAAAGCTGTTTAGCTAATGGCATATTCAAAAAGAATATACAGTTTATTCTGAACATTTGTTGGCCAAACTTCTGTTTCTCAACTACAACAATATCACAGCATACGAATAGAAAATTAATCAAAAATTCAGATCAAAGAGGATTTACATCTTAAAATAGATCATGTAGAATTCTACTTACATAGCATCTGTTCCCACCCACCACCTCTTCTGATTTTCTTTCCCCAAAGTGCAAGGAAGTGGTGATTGATGACATTCTGCAATGTTCTTATGTGTTTTACCTCCAAATTCAAGGTTTAAATTGAACTTGTAATGTGAGCTACATTGTCCTATAAGGAACCAACTATATATTCGACAGTTAAAAATTCCTTAAATCCAAATAGATTTCATGCTAAGTTTTTAAAAATAGAATTTGAGGGCAGAATCAAGGTGGCATATTATGAGGACGTGGAATTCACACCTCTTCACAACTAAGGCACCTACCAGACACTGGAGGGGGACCACGGACACCTAAGGGGACGGCAGGAAGCCCCAGTGACCGGGAAGGATGTGGGGTGTGGGGGGAGCAAAGGGGGAGGAGAAGTGGAGGTGGGACTGCACTTTGCCCCTGAGAGGTGGCTGGGAGAGGGGAAATTGGGGAACTATTGAGAAGGCAGAGGATCAAAAGGGAGCGTGACCAGGTTTCCCCTGCCCACTTGGGCCCCTGGGAAACTTCTAAGGTCCCGGGCCTGATCCTCTGCCCACCTAGGCCCCCTCCAGCTGCACGGGTCCTGAGAGAATGGGAGGGAGGGAAGGGGGAGCAAAAGTAAAGGCCAGACCTATGGGACTGGCACCCCTGAGGGGTGGTTGGGAGAGGGGAGGAGTTTCTACACTTAAGGGGACCCACCTACAGTTAGGGGTCCAGTAGTGATTAGGGAGACCCTGGGGGAGATGGTTGGGGAGGGGTGCTGAGGAACAGAAAGGAATGGGGCCAGTGCTTTCCCTGTCCACTTAGGCACTGGGAAGCCTGTTGGGCTCTGGGCCTAATCTTCTGCCCTGAGAGCCTCCCTCCTGTCATGCAGAGCCCAAACCCCACCCCTACACCCCCACCCAGGGCCCCACCTCTACACTCAGAGACCCCCTCCAAAACACTGGGCCTAAACCCCACCCACACACTCTCACTCAGTGCCCTACTTCCAAACTCTGGAACTCCACACTACAGAGGCCCACCTTTTGACCTGCTGCCTCTCCCCTTCTGGGCAGATCCTAATGCTCAAACGTCAACCCCCACCACCTAGGTCTTGCCCCATACTAAACCCCGCCGCTGCCTATGTTCCAACCCTGCCTAAACTCCACTCCCATAGCCAAGGCTTTTTTTGTCTTTCTTTCCTCTTTTAGATTGGGGTTCTGTTTTACCATATTGATTCATTGTTGTTGATTCTTTTATATTTTTATTTTTTCTAATAAATCTTTTATTTTTCAAATTTTATTTTATTCTTTATACTTTGTTATTTATCTCTCCATTTGGTTTGTTCCCCACCCCCCTTATTTTTTTTTCTTTTTTCTGTTGTGATTTTATTTTACCTGTTGCACTTGTTTCAATTATACTTTTACTTTTCCTAATATAATTTTTATCTTTCTAATTCTATTTTGTTTTTTATTCTTTGATATTGTTCTGCTCCATTCTTCTTTCTTCCCTTTTTTTTTTTTTAAACCACGCCATGAGTCTTGTGGAATCTTAGTCCCCAGGCCAGAGGTCAGGCCCAAGCTCCTTCGGTGGGAACTCTGAGTCCAAACCACTGGACTAAGAGAGAACCTTAGACCCAGGGGAAAATCAGTTGGACTGAGGCCTCCCAGAGGTCCTCATCTTAGCACCAAGACCCAACTCTATCCAACTGCCTGCAAACTCCAGTACTGGACGTTGTCCAAGGCCAAACAACAAGAAAGACAAAAGTACAGCACCACCCATCAAAAAAAAAAAAAAAAAAAAAAACGACAGAAATATATGTTACAGGCGAAGGAGCAAGGTAAAAACTTACAAAATCAAATAAATGAAGATGAAATAGTCAACCTACCAGAAAAAACATTCAGAGTATTCATGGTAAAGATGATCCAAAATCTTGGAAACAGAATGGAGAAAATACAAGAAACATTTAGCAAAGATCTAGAAGAACTAAAGAGCAAACAAACAATGATGAACAACACAATATATGAAATTAAAAATACCCTAGAAGGAATCAATAACAGAATAACTGAGGCAGGAGAACAGATAAGTGAGCTGGAAGAAAACATTGTGGAAATAACTGCCAGGGAGCAGAATAAAGAAAAAAAGAATGAAAAGAATTGAGGACAGTCTAAGAGACATCTGGGGCAACAATTAATGCACCAACATTCAAATTATACGGGTCCCAGAAGAAGAAGAGAGAAAGACAGTGTCTGAGAAAATATTTGAAGAGATTATAGTCGAAAACTACCCTAACATGGGAAAGGAAATAGTCAATCAAGCCCACGAAGCACAGAGAGTCCCATACAGGATAAATCCAAGGAGAAACACAACAAGACACATATTAATCAAACTATCAAAAGTTAAATACAAAGGAAAAATATGAAAAGCAGCAAGGAAAAAGCAACAAATAACATACAAGGAATCCCCATAAGATTAACAGCTGATCAATTTCTGATTAAATTTTAAAAACTAATGACAAAAAAGGACAGAACATAAGGAAAAAAAATTGCAATGATAGTCACTCAAGCTCTGAAGAGGAATTGAAGAAAAAGACAAAGTCAACCAGGAAATGAAGAACAAATTAGAGGGCGCCCAAGAGAGTATAGGGTGGAATAAAATTTTAATAAGGGACTTTGAAGAAAGGCAGGAAAACAACCAAGAGAGTACATTTGAGATTTTTAAAAAAGAGTAAAAATGTTTAAGGAGAAAGTGGATGAAATGCCAGGCAGGCAAGAAAAAAAATCTGCTCTATATATAATTAAAGTTATTGGAAAAGAAAAATAAACACAACAGAAATAAATATTTAAATCTGTAAGACAAGAGAACTATGGAAATAAAAAGTAAATTTACATGTTGAGAGGGCCTACCTTGTACCTGGGAAAATAAGTAAAAAACAAATGACTTTGAGAAATATGCTAGTAAAATGATTCTATTTAAAGGAAAAAATTCATCAGGACCTCTAAACAGAATAATCAAATTATCTATAATGAGAAGAATATTAGTCTAGCACCAGCCTCCCTACAGTAACATACAATGCAAAGCAACAGTGGAGCTGCTGGGACTTCCCTGGTGGCACAGTGGTTAAGAATCTGCCTGCCAATGCAGAGGACACGGGTTTGAGCCTTGGTTCGGGAAGATCCCACATGCTGCGGAGCAACTAAGCCCGTGCACCACAACTACTGAGCCTGTGCTCTGGAGCCCGCGATCCACAACTACTGAGCCCATGTGCCACAACTAGAAGCCCATGTGCCTAGAGCCTGTGCTCCGCAACAAGAGAAGCCACCACAGTGAGAAGCCTGCACACTGCAACAAAGTGTAACCCCAACTCGTTGCAACTAGAGAAAGCCTGCACGCAGCAACAAAGACCCAACACAGCCAGAAAATAAATAAATAAAAAATTTAAAAATTTATTTAAAAAACCAAAAGAAAGCCAGTGGAGCTGCATTTTCAAAATATTCCGTAGGATAAAAGTTAACCAAGGTTTTCCTATTCAGCCAAACTGTCTTTAATGTATCAAGTCTATAGGTACACAGTTTCAGCTGTACAATAACCCAGAGACTATTTTATTGTGAGTCATTCATGAGGAATCTGCTATAGAATGAGTACATGTAAACAGCACGTACTGAGTAAACCTTGGTAAATGGATTGCTGGTAGTTATTTAATACATTTAATTATAAATCAAACACTAACACAAGAGTAGGGTAATGGGTGAGAGAATAGTGTGTAAATGTTATATGTTCTGACTATGTGGAAAGAATTCCATTAAAAATATGAGGAGAGGAAAGGGAGAAGGGTGAAATTTGAAAAAGGTAACTGACTGTGGTATATATGAGTGTCAATGAGTACCATTTAAAACTGACAGACAAGATAGTGAAAAGGTTTTTTAAGAAAAAAGAATATTAAGGGCACTGTAACAAGTACACATATAAAGATTACTAGAACAAAACAGAATCTTTCCAAAAAACCAAATTAAATACTAAAAGGAAATTTTGTTATATTTATTGTAAATAAAACATATCAATTATAGCATAAAATAATATGTCAGAATTGAAACCAAATGTACTTATAACATTAAGAGTACAAGGGCAGGGACTTCCCTGGTGGTCCAGAGGTTAAGACTTCGATTTCCAATGTAGGGAGTGTGAGTTCGATCCCTGGTTGGGGAGCTAAGATCCTACATGCTCCATGACCAAAAAACCAAAACATAAAACAGAAGCAATATTGTAACAAATTCAATAAAGACTTTAAAAAAATGGTCCACATCAAAAAAAAAAAAAAAAACAAGGGCAAGAATGTCTTCACTCAACACTTTTATTTGACACACTGGAAATCCTAACTAGTGCAACAAGACAAGAAAAAGAAACAAAAGATATACAGAATGGATAGGAGAAAATAAAACTGTTTTTATTTGGAGATGCAATAGTTGTCTACGTAGAAAATGCAAAGAATCTTTAAAATAACCTACAAGAGCTAATAAGCAGTTTTGGTGAGTAGCAGGATATGAGGTCAATATATAAATGTCAATTGCTTTCCTATGTACCAGTAATGAAAAACCAGAATTAAAAAAAATACCATTTATAATACTATCAAAAAGTCAAACACTTAGGCATAAATTTAACAACATATATACAGAATCTATGTGTAGAAAACTGCAAAATACTGCTGAAAGAAATTAAAGCTGAAGTAAATGAATGGATAGATATTTGTGTTCATGGATTGGAAGACTCAATATAGTCAAGCTGTCAGTTCTTTCCTTCTTGATTTATAGGTTTAATGCAATCCCAATCTAAATTCCAGGGAGCTATTTTGTCAATATTGATAAACTGATTCTAAAGTTTACATGGAAAGGCAAAAGACTTGCAATCTTATTTAATGAAATATTTTTTCTTCATCAATTACCATATTTCCTTTTAAAAATAGATTATTTTTATTCTTAATTCTAGACTTTCATTTTAGTAAAAACATATCATTAAAATCTCTGCAAAGGTAAACTGGTTATTGGAAAATTACCTTGGAAACCAAACTCAAGTGTATCATCATGGGATGCACTTTTGCCATTCTTAAGGAAATTGGCAGTTAGTTGTTGATTTTGTTGCTCTGGAATTCCATTTTAAACTTTTCATCATTGTATACTCTAAAGCATTATACATGCCTGGTGGCAAGTATGCTGAGTGTGTACAATTTGATTCACTTCATTGCTTAGATGTTCAATACACATCATGGGAATATACAAACTGAAAATCACAATTTGCTTTTTACTGAACATAAGGGACTTATCAATACTGATGATTCTTTTCACTCAGGCTTCTGTTCCTGGTGCAATCTTTGAGACAGCTGATCAATGACTGGGTGCCGTGTGAAAACCCATTATGATCCCCAAGGAAGGCATAGCGCTGTGTTCTTTTTATAGCACAAGAAACTTCTGAAAAGCCTGCAACTACTCCCTTTGGCTTCTTGACTGAGGGTGGCCTATTTAGAAAATATGAACTACAAGCCCAGAGAGAAAGAAAGAAAAGAAAGAAGTAGGTTTCCTCTATTTAAAAAATTTCCAAACTCATTATAGATCTCTATGGAGCAGAGTTAAAGTTAAATAGCATTATGGAACTAAACAATTAGGTGAAAATTTATTAAACAAAAACAAAACTCAAACAACTCAGTAGGTCAGTCTGGTAATAGAGTCTGTAAAATCAGATCGAAATTCTGTCCTTACTTAATCCTGCACATGAGTTGAATAGCTAAAATTTATGAAATCTGCTATTACTGATCATTATACTTAGCAGAGCAGCTAAGCTTTGATTTGTATCATAACCACCTGGAGAACTTGTTAAACTAATAGATAGCTAAGCCCCTCCTCCCACAAACTTACTATATGAAACCTCCTGGAAATTGATCTTTTCTATTTTTAACTAGCTCCTTAGGTAATTTTGATGCACACCAATATCATGAATCACTGTCTTAGCACATGGTCAGCCCTCTAATATGGTGCAGGAAAGTAATTTCTTATTGATTACTCATTATCTGTATCCAGTATGTAGAGGATCTATTTCTTTTGGTGCAGCTACACTTCTTTGCCATCATTTTTTTGGGGAATTTCACTTCACATTAATATATCTGTCCTGTAGTAGTAAGAGAAGGGAAAGAGAGATGAAACAAAAATTTGTCAAATTTTCTTCTCAAAGGTTTTGGTAAAAGATTGAGTAAGAAATAGATTAAAATCAATTTTAAGAATTGTCTGGGGATTTTGTTATCTATACTCTCCATGTTTTTGGTTACCACAGATTAATAGAGGTGAGTTTATTGCCTTTGACCCTAAATAGGCCCTTAAACAAGTTCAAGAGTCATAGCACTGGAGAATTAGCAACAGTCTCAGAAATTGTCTAAATTACCTCAGCTTTTTGATATGGAACCTGAATGATTTAAAAAAAATATTTATACAGGGTTTCACTTTGCATGATGCCTGCTTCAAATGAATACAAGACAGCAATAGCGTGTAGGGTTGTTAACTTTTAACAAATGAGCATAATGTGATCATGAAGTCATCTGTACATCTAGTCAAGCTTATAAAACAGATTATAAGATGTATCTGGTCTTGAGCCAACCAGTTTGAAAGAAAGGAAAAATGTGAAAAACAATTTACAAAGAGGGATGTGTAAAGAAAGAAAAAGAAGAACCTAGAGAACTTATAAGGGGGGCCTTCAAGATGGCAGAGGAGTAAGACATGGAGATCACCTGCCTCCCCCAAAATACATCAAAAATACATCTACATGTGAAACAACTCCTACAGAACACCTACTGAATGCTGGCAAAAGACCTCAGACTTCCCAAAAGGCAAGAAAATACCCACGAACCTGGGTAGGGCAAAAGAAAAAACAGAGACAAAAGAATAAGGATGGGACCTGCACCTCTGGGAGGGAGCTGTGAAGGAGGAAAAGTTTCCACACACTAGGAAGCCCCTTCACTGGCGGAGATGGGGGTGGGTGGGGAGGAACCTTTGGAGCCATGGAGGAGAGCACAGCAGTAGGATTGCAGAGGGCAAAGCAGAGACATTCCTGCACAGAGGATCGGTGCTGACCAGCACTCACCAGCCTGAGAGGCTTCTCTGCTCACCTGCTGGGGTGCATGGTGGCTGGGAGCTGATGCTCTGGCTTAGGAGACCAGACCCCAGGGAGAGGACTGGGGTTGGCTGTGTGAACACAGCCTGAAGGGGGCTAGTGCACCACAGCTAGCTGGGAGGGAGTCCAGAAAAAGATCTGGACCTGCTTAAGAGGCAGAGACCATTGTTTTGGGGTACGCAAGGGGAGGGGATTCCTTCCCCATCTGCCCATAGAAGGCAGAGCACCGCCTAAACAAGCTCCAGAGATGGGCGCAAGCTGTGGCTATCAGCTCGGACCCCAGAGACAAGCATGAAATGCTAACGCTACTGCTGCAGCCACCATGAATCCTATGTGCAAGCACAGGTCACTATCCACACAGCCAACCTGGGAGCCTGTGCAGCCCACCACTACCAGGATCCCGTCATCCAGAGACAAATTCCCCATAAGAACAAACGGCGCCCCTCAGGCTGCTGCAAATTCATGGTGGCCTCTGCCACTGCAGGCTTGCCTCACATTCCAATTATAACTACCGTATCCCACCCACCCCCTGGTCTGAATGAGCAAGAGGCCCCTTCAGCTGTTGCTCTGACCTCCTCCTGCCTGGGTGGAGAACAGATGCCTGAGGGCAACCTACACACAGAGGTGGGGACACACCAAAGCTGATCCCCAGAAGCTGTGTGAACAAAGAAGAGAAAGGGACATTTTTCCATGCAGCCTCAGGAACAGTGGATTAAATCCCCACAATCAACTTGACGAACCATGCATCTGTGGAATACCTTAACACACAACGAATCGTCCCAAAAATGAGGCAGTGGACTTTGGGAGCACCTGTAGACTTGGGGTTTGCTGTCTGTGACTGACTTGTTTCTGATTTTTATGTTTATCTTAGTTTAGTTTTTAACTTGTAATCATTGGTGGATTTATTATTGGTTACGTTGCTCTCTTCTTTTTTTTATGATTAAAATATTTTTTTATTTTAATAATTTATTTTTTATTTACTTATTTTTTCTTTCTTTTTTCTCCCTTTTCTTCCGAGCTGTGTGGTTGACGGGGTCTTGGTGCTCTGGCCAGGTGTCAGGCCTGAGCTTCTGAGGTGGCAGAGCCGAGTTCAGGATGCTGGGCCACCAGAGACCTCCCAGTCCTATGTAATATCAATTGGCAAGAGTTCTCCCAGAGAACTCCATCTTATCACTAAGACCCAGCTCAACCCAACGGCCAGCAAGCTCCAGTGCTGGATGCCCCAGGACAAACAACTAGCAGAACAGGAACACAACCCCACCCATTAGCAGAGAAGCTGCCTAAAATCATACTAAGTTCACAGATAACCCCAAAACATACCTGGTGGCCCTGGCCACCAGAAAGACAAGATCCAGCCTTATCCACCAGAACACAGGCACCAGCCATCTCCACCAGGAAACCTGCACAAGCCACTGAAGCAACCTTACCCATTGGGGGCAAACACCAAAAACAATGGGAACTATGAACCTGCAGCCTGAGAAAACGAGACCCCCAAACACAGTAAGTTAAACAAAATGAGAAGACAGAGAAATATGGAAGCAGATGAAGGAGCAAGGTAAAAACCCACTGGACCAATCAAAGAGGAAGTAGGCAGTCTACCTGAAAAAGAATTCAGGGTAATGATAGTAAAGATGATCCAAAATCTTGGAAATAGAGAAAATACAAGAGCACTTAACTAGGACCTAGAAGAACTAAAGAGCAAACAAACAATGATGAACAACACAATAAATGAAATGAAAAATTCTCTAGAAGGAATCAATAGCAGAATAACTGAGGCAGAAGAACGGATAAGTGACGGGGAAGATAAAATAGTGGAAATAATGACCACAGAGCAGAATAAAGAAAAAAGAACGAAAAAAATTGAGGACAGTCTCAGAGACCACTGGGACAGCATTAAATGCACCAACATTTGAATTATAGGGTTCCCGGAAGAAGAACAGGAAAAGAAAGGGTCTGAGAAAATATTTGAAGAGATTATAGTTGAAAACTTCCCTAACATGGGAAAGGAAATAGTCAATCAAGCCCAGGAAGCCCAGAGAGTCCCATACAGGATAAATGCAAGGAGAAACACGCCAAGACACATATTAATCAAACTATCAAAAATTAAATACAAAGAAAAAATATTAAAAGCAGCAAGGGAAAAAGCAACACATAATATCCAAGGGGATCCCCATAAGATTAACAGCTGATCATTCATCAAAACTCTGCAAGTCAGAAGGGAGTGACAGGACATATTTAAAGTGATGAAAGGGAAAAACCTACAACCAAGATTACTCTACCCAGGAGGGATTTCATTCAGATTCGACAGAGAAATTAAAACCCTTACAGACAAGCAAAAGTTAAGAGAATTCAGCACCACCAGACCAGCTTTACAACAAATGCTAAAGGAACTTCTCAAGGCCAGAAACACAAGAGAAGGAAGAGACTTACAAAAAGACACCCAAAGCAATAAAGAAAATGGTAATAGGAACACACATATCGATAATTACCTTAAATGTAAATGGACTAAATGCTCCAATGAAAAGACATAGACTGGCTGGATGGATACAAAAACAAATCCATATATATGCTGTCTACAAGAGACCCACTTCAGACCTAGGGACACATACAGACTGAAAGTGAGGAGATAGAAAAAGATATTCCATGCAAATGGAAATCAAAAGAAATCTGGAGTAGCAATTCTCATACAGACAAAATAGAGTTTAAAATAAAGACTATTACATGAGACAAAGAAGGACACTACATAATGATCAAGGGATTGCTCCAAGAAGATAAAACAATTGTAAATATCTGTGCACCCAGTATAAGAGATCCTCAATACATAAGGCAAATGCTAACAACCATAAAGGGGGAAATTGACAGTAACTCAATAATGGTAAGGGACTTTAACACCCCAATTTCACCAATGGATGCATCAACCAAAATGAAATAAGGAAACACAAGCTTTAAATGACACATTAAACAAGATGGACTTAACTGATATTTATAGGACATTCTCTCTGAAAAAAACAGAATACACTTTCTGCTTAATTGCTCATGGAACATTCTCCAGGATAGATCATATCTTGGGTCACAAATTAAGCCTTGGTAAATTTAAGAAAATTGAAATCGTACCAAGTATCCTTTCCGACCACAATGCTATGAGACTAGATACCAATTACAGGAAAAATAAGCTGTAAAAACATGCAAACACGTGGAGGCTAAACAATATGCTACTAAATAACCAAGAGATTGCTGAGGAAATCAAAGAGGAAATCAAAAATTACCTAGAAACAAATGACAATGAAAACATGATGACCCAAAACCTATGGGATGCAGCAAGAGCAGTTGTAAGAGGGAAGTTTACAGCAATACAATCGTACTTCAAGAAGTAAGAAACATCTCAAATAAACAAACTAACCTTACACCTAAAGCAATTAGAGAAAAAAGAACAAAAAACCCCCAAAGTTAGCAGAAGGAAAGTAATCATAAAGTTCAGACCAGAAATAGATGAAAAAGAAATGAAGGAAACAACAGCAAAGACCAAGAATACTAAAAGCTGATTCTTTAAGAAGATAAACAAAATTGATAAACCATTAGCCAGAGTAATCAAGAAGAAAAGGGAGAATTCTGAAATCAACAGAATTAGAAATGAAAAAGGGGAAGTAGGGGCTTCCCTGGTGGCGCAGTGTTTGAGAGTCCGCCTGCTAATGCAGGGGACACAGGTTCGTGCCCTGGTCCGGGAAGATCCCACATGCTGCGGAGCGGCTGGGCTTTGAACCATGGCCGCTGAGCCTGTGCGTCCGGAGTCTGTGCTCCACAACGGGAGAGGCCACAACAGTGAGAGGCCCGCGTACTGCTAAAAAAAAAGGGGGGGGGGAACTAATACCTGACACTGCAGAAATACAAAGGATCATGAGAGATTACTACAAGCAACTATATGCCAATAAAATTGACAACCTGGAGGAAATGAACAAATTCTTAGAAAAGCACAACCTTCCAAGACAACTAGGAAGAAATAGAAAATATAAACAGACCAATCACAAGCACAGAAAGTGAAACTGTGTTTAAAAATCTTCCAACAAACAAAAGCCAGGACCAGGTGGCTTCACAGATGAATTCTATCAAACATTTAGAGAAGAGCTAACACCCATCCTTCTCAAATTCTTCTGAAATATAGCAGAGGGAGGAACACTCCCAAACTAATTCTATGAGGCCAACATCACCCGGATACCAAAACCAGAGAAAGATGTCACAAAGAAAGAAAACTACAGGCCGTTATCACTGATGAACATAGATGCAAATATCCTCAACATGATACTAGCAAACGGAATCCAACAGCACACTGAAAGGGTCATACACCATGATCAAGTGGGGTTTATCCCAGGAATGCAAGGATTCTTCAATATACACAAATCAATGTGATACACCATATTAACAAATTGAAGGATAAAAACCATATGATAATCTCAATAGATGCAGAAAAAGCTTCTGACAAAATTCAGCATCGATTTACGAAAAGAACTCTCCAGAGAGTAGGCACAGGTGGAAACTACCTCAACATAATAAAGGCCATATATGACAAACCCACAGCCAACATCATTCTCAATGGTGAAAAACTGAAAGCATTTCCTCTAAGATCAGGAACAGGAGAAGGTTGCCCATTCTCGCTACTATTTTTCAACATAGTTTTGGAAGTTTTAGCCACTTCTGTTTAGGAATCAGAGAAGAAAAATAAATAAAAGGAATCCAAATTGGAAAAGAAGAAGTAAAACTGTCACTGTTTGCAGATGACATGATACTATATAGAGAGAATACTAAAAATGCTACCAGAACACTGCTAGAGCTAATCAATGAATTTGGTAAAGTAGCAGGATACAAAATTAATGCAGAGAAATCTCTTGCATTCCTATACACTAATGATGAAAATCTGAAAGAGAAATTAAGGAAACACTCCCATTTACCATTGCAACAAAAAGAATAAAATACCTAAGAATAAACCTACCTAAGGAGACAAAAGACCTATATGCAGAAAACTATAGGACACTGATGAAATGTATTAAAGACAATACAAACAGATGGAGAGATATACCATGTTCTTGGATTGGAAGAATCAACATTGTGAAAATGACTATACTACTCAAAGCATACTACAGATTCAGTGCAATCCCTTTCAAGCTACCAATGGCAATTTTCACAGAACTAGAACAAAAAATTTCACAATTTGTATGGAAACACAGAAGACCCCAAATAGCCAAAACAATCTTGAGAAAGAAAAATGGAGCTGGAGGAATCAGGCTCCTGGACTTAAGACTATACTACAAAACTACAGTAATCAAGACAGTATGGGACTGGCACAAAAACAGAAATATAGATGAATGGAACAGGATAGAAAGCCCAGAGATAATCCCATGCACATATGGTCACCTTATCTTTGATAAAGGAGATAAGAATATATGGTGCAGAAAACACAGCCTCTTCCATAAGTGGTGCTGGGAAAACTGGACAACTACATATAAAATAATGAAATTAGGACATTCTCTAACACCATACATAGAAGTAAAATCAAAATGGATTAAAGACATAAGGGTATAAAGACATAAAGTTAAGGCCAGACACTATAAAACTCTCAGAGGAAAACGTAGGCAGAACACTCTATGACATAAATCACAGCAAGATCCTTTTTGACCCACCTCCTAGAGAAATGGAAATAATAAAGAAAAAATGGGACCTAATGAAACTTAAAAGCTTTTGCACGGCAAAGGAAACCGTAAACAAGACGAAGAGACAACCCTCAGAATGGGAGAAAATATTTGCAGACAAAGCAACTGACAAAGGATTAATCTCCAAAATATACAAGCAGCTCATGTAGCTCAATAACAAAAAAACAAACAACCTAATCCAAAAATGGGCAGAAGACCTATATAGACATTTCTCCAAGAAGATATACAGATTGCCAAGAAACACATGAAAGGATGCTCAATATCACTAATCATTAGAGAAATGCAAATAAAAACTACAATGAGGTATCACCTCACCCTGGCCAGAATGGCCATCATCAAGAAATCTACAAACAATAAATGCTGGAGAGCTTGTGGAGAAAAGGGAACGCTCTTGCACTGTTGGTCGGAATGTAAATTGATAGAACCACTATGGAGAACAGTATGGTAGTTCATTAAAAAACTAAAAGTAGACATACCATATGACCCAGCAATCCTTCTACTGGGCATGTACGCTGAGAAAACCATAATTCAAAAAGAGACGTGAATCACAATGTTCATTGAAGCACTATTTACAATAGCCAGGACATGGAAACAACCTAAGTGTCCATCGACAGATTAATGGATAAAGAAGATGTTGCACATATATACAATGGAATATTACTCACCATAAAAAGAAACAAATTTGAACTATTTGTAGTGAGTTGGATGGACCTATAGTCTGTCATACAGAATGGAGTAAGTCAGAAAGAGAAAAACAAATACCATGTACTATCACATATATATGGAATCAAAAAAAAAATGGTTCTGATGAACCTAGGAGCAGGAAAGGAATAAAGACACAGACGTGGAGAGTGGACTTGAAGACACAGGGATGGGGAAGGGGAAGCTGTGACGAAGTGAGAGAGTAGCACTGACCTATATACACTACCAATGTGGTAAGTGGCTGAATAGCACAGGGAGGTCAGCTCGGTGCTTTGTGACCACCTAGAGGGGTGGGATAAGGGGGGCAGGAGAGAGATGCAAGAGGGAGGGCATATGGAGATATACGTATGCATATAGCTGATTCACTTTGTTTTACAGCAGAAAGTAACACAACACTATAAAGCAATTATACTCCAATAAAGATGTTAAAAGCAAAAATAGAATTTGATATTCAGCTAATAATTTCTTATGGGAACATTATAACAAGGTTTTACTGAACATGATTTGTTATACAGCAGAAACTAACACAACAATGTAAAGCAATTATACTCCGATAAAGATGTTTTTAAAAAAACAAGAACTCCAATAAAGATGTTTTAAAAAAACAAAAAACAACCTGTCATGCAGGAGATGAGAAATGTGTTTTGTATTTCATTTGGGGAAAAAATGAAGAATGTGTTTTAAAGTGCTTTAGAAAGGGTTGGCCCTAACTTCTACTTGCAGGTTCACTAAACTAAGCACACTGTCCTGCCTCAGCCTCTTTGCACATGCTATTTTTTCTACATGGAATGCTCTTCTCTCTCTCTTGACTTTCTTTACTTCACCTACCATGCAGTTTTCCTTCTCCTGGGTTCTCACAAGGTGTAATTTAATTGTTCATGTGATTGGCTGCTACATCTCCTCCCTGGCAGAGATCATATTCAATTCATCTTTAATTCATCATTCTTATTACAATGCCTTGCATATACTGGTGCTTGATGTTTGCTGAATGAATGAAAAGTTAAATGGAAAAAATAAAATTCCCAAAATTAGTCATCTCTCTTGACTAAAGAGAAGTAAGTTAACAAAAACAAATCAATGGGGAAAAAAAAATAAAACTGCCTTCTCTCACCAGAATTGGTTAGAAGGTAAATATGTGAAGCCTGTGATAATCTCTTCAAACCTATTCTCACTCCTGAGTATAAAGGGGAGGCAACGAGCACGGCAGCTGTGGGGGCCTCTGAGAAGCTTCAGCTTCAGTTAGATCTATCACTTTCCCAGTCTGAGCAGAGAATCTGGAGGCAGACTGTTTGCAGTGATACTTTAATTTGCAGTCCCTGTGTAACTGAATGGCATGAGCTATAAGTTGCAACCTCATGTATCAGAGCAGCAACTTCATAGCCTGCAACCAGAAAGCCTGAAAACATAAGGGATGGCCTATAACCAGGTGAAGGTCAACTCCCATCACAATAGACAGGGAAGAAAACACACAGCACTTTGCTTTAACTAGAGCTTCCCCAAGTTTAAAGTGTGTAAGATTCATGCAGGGAGCTTGTAAACCCACATTCCCATAAGTTATTGATTCTGTAGGTGTAGGAAGCTGCCCAGGAATCTGCAGCTTAACACCAGTGCCTGGTGATTCTAATGCAGTTGGCTCTTTGAAAAATCACCACTTTATATTGACTCCAGGGGAAATTTTTCTGCTAATTATATGGCAAAATTCTAAAAATTTACCCAAATAAATTAAAATGATTTTAAAATTTAGCTTCTATGGAATTAATCAAATAATGTAGGAACTTTAATTCCTATTCTTTACAAGATAGAGGTATATAGTATATAGTAGTTCAGAGACTATGCTCTGGATTCTTCTTGTGCCCTTGGATTACTGGGCATTTTGGGGAAAGGTGCTTAAGTATTTTGCATCTTTATTTCTTCCTTCTTAAAGAATGGGAATAATAAAATCACCTTCAGAGCTGCTGTAAGGATAAAATCAGTTAATATGAAGTGCTTAGTACTATGTGCTTCTCCCAGGAAAAGTTGAATAAAGGTTATCAGTTATGATGATGTTATACAGTTTTGAAGAGTAGATAATATTTGGACAATAATAACTATAATACAAAGGGGACTGGGAAAAAGTAAAAAATTTCTAAGTGTCTATATTAGGACAAGAGCAATAGGTTGCACAAGGTATAAAACAGTCAATTCCACAACACAAGTAAATATACAGTTCTGTGGAGGTCCAGAAGACAGAAATAGTGTGTCCTGCCATGGAACGGGGAACAGAGGAGGCATTGAGGATGGAGTGAACTTTGATTTGGGCCATGAAGGATCAGTAACCTATGAACATATGGACAAGAGCCTCCCTGGCAGAGGAAACCTTGAACAAGGTTTGGAAACATTTAAGCACACAAGGTGTGTGTGGGTGAGAGAGTGCATCTATTTTGATTTATCAGGGTAGTAGTGAGAAATAAGATAGAAATGTTACATGAGACTGAAAAAAGTAGAAATGAAAGCCTTTGCTTATTTGATGGCTTTTTCCACACAGGTGCGTGTAACATGAACAGAGCATCAGATACTTTTATTTCCAGCTTAAGAAGCAGTCCCAGAGGTGGTAACTGGAATGTCAATATCACGGACTTTTCAAAATGAGTCAATTGGAGTCTAGAAAAGAGGTCCTTATTAGTCACGGATAAATATTCAACCGAGCCTGTCACATGAACCTAACAAGAGGGGAGGTGCAGACAGTATTGAACAGATGCAGCCTTTTCACACTATGGTCTCCAGCTTTTTCCTAAAGGGAACATTAAAAAATGACAGTATTTGTAACCAAAGAGAATCAAGATCACAGCCTTTGGTAATGAGTGTCATATTGTAAGTAAGGGTGCCTGAGTCCAATCTTGACTCTAGCATTGACACCCCCTGTGGTTTGGGTAGATTCTAAAGCACTAAGGCCACTCTCCTTCCAGGGCTGTGAATCCTAACTAAATTGAAAGGGAAATCATTATAGTAAAAATATCTCAAGACCTTGCATCAGGCCAGCAAAGTTGATGCTATTAGCAAAGGAATATTAAATGAGTACTATGTTTTTTGGACTTAAGGTAAAAAATATGTTACATGCTCTCTTAATTCCATCAATACTGTAGCAATTGAAATGAGTTTGTTGAACTTTGCAAAGAAGCAATAATATATGAAATCCATATGTTAGCCATTCAATCATCTTTTGAATATCAAGTTACTGGAAGATAGTCATACCCACAATAAAGGTTTTCTGATAATATAATGTATTTGTTATTTTTTTTCCTTTAGGAAAATTATATACCAAAAAAATGATGGAGCTGAGTTCAGATGTTATAAATTTATCACAGAAACTATTGGCTATGTTTATCTCTACATTAAAAATTCATATGCTTGAAATATATGTATGTATACGTGTGTATATACGTATACATATATTCAAACATATATACACATATATGCATATGTGTTTAAAACAATAAGACAAAAGTTTGTAGGATTCCCCTGAGAGGATTTTCATTCATATATGTTAATGTGATATGGTTAGAAAACTTGACTCCATTAAGAATCCAGAATTGTGCATGCTGTTCATATACTGAAAAGGAAGTTATCCATGATGCCTCATTGAATAGACAACCCTAGATGATTTCTACTTTATGATAGGAATGAGCTGACCTCATGTAAAGTATAGGCCATGTTATTGTCCCTGAAGGTAATATTAACATGTCAAATGTAAGGGACATGGTTTGTTTAATGACCTCCAGAATTCAATATGGCAACCTCTAGCTCTGACACTTTTGCTGACTAATATACTTGGTAGCATTATTAGCTTTTGTGATGACACATCTTTTATACTTCCAAAATGTATACATCAATTATTGACAACAACATCAGAATGACGATATACCAATACAACCTCACCGTTAGAGGTGCTACATAAAAAAGATACCCAACCTGCTTATTCAAAAATTATCACTAGAAGAAGCATGCATTAGTTTGAGTATGAAGAATAATAGTAACATGAATCTAGGGACAGATAGAGGAGTAACTTCTGTAAACATCTGACTTAATCTTTAATATAAAAGAATGAGGGGGGCAGCTGAGTAGTTCAGAAAGCTTTAATTTAAATTATTTAATGAATTCTGTGATTTTGTTATTGCTAATGTTTTTTATATCGAGAACAGGCCTTGTGGTATTAAGTAGCTGGCAGCCCACATCTTAGTAATATTTTTTAGAATCACCATTTATATTCTAAAATATTAATGACTGAATATTTTATCTGAGAACACTATGTACAGAAGTGATTCCAAATTTTCTTATCTTAATTGATAAAATACACTTCCTGTAGAAACATGTGTCTTTTAAAATAAGCTTAGGAAAATCTCACCTTTATTTTTTTTATTATTATTATTTTTTTGCGGTATGCGGGCCTCTCACTGTTGTGGCCTCTCTCGTTGCAGAGCACAGGCTCCGGACGTGCAGGCTCAGCAGCCATGGCTCACGGGCCCAGCCGCTCCGCGGCATGTGGGGTCTTCCCGGACCGGGGCACGAACCTGTGTCCCCGGCATCGGCAGGCGGACCCTCAACCACTGCACCACCAGGGAAGCCCCTGTTGTGTTTTTGTTTGTTTGTTTGTTTGTTATTTTTAAAATTTATTATTATTTTTTAAGTAATGTCTACTTCTGGTCTGATAACAGAACATCATGAATTTGGCTAGTTTTCCCAATAAATAAATTATGTCCTGAAGCAAATTAGCTTGCTTTGGGACTCTGGCTAAACAAAATCATGTTTTGACTCTTTATTCCTCCTAAAACCCAATCCTCAGAGCTTGTAGGCAGAACTAAAATGGTTATTTAGTAATCATGTACCACCTTTTGGTATTTTATTGTTTTATTCTGTATGGGTATGTGCCCTATTTATCAAAAATATATAGAATACAGGGGGAAATAATTTACCATGGCCTAGAGCAATCTAGTTTAACAAAAATTTGCTACATACCTACTGTGAGTCAAGAAATGTTTACTTGAATTTTGGTTGATAGGTAGTATTCAAGAGTATTAAGCAAAAGCATTAATCTGGATGTTGTGTGAGAGATGGATTTGAGGCAATCACCTCATCAGGAAGGTGATGCCATGGTCCAGGCTAGAAATGTCCAAACTTAGGCTGTGAGAAAGATGATGAAGAAAGAATTAGAGAAGAATTCAAGGAATCCTAAAGATGTAAACTGGCTCATTCTGATGATTAATTGTATATAGAGAATAGAGACAACTGAGGTAATGAAAAGAGTGGAGGGTGTTTCTAAGATTTTTAGCCTAGGTTGGGATGGTTAATGATATCACCAGATGCAGTAGAGAACACAGGAGAAGATATTGCTTGGAGCCAGAGGAATATGATGAGTTAAGCTTTAGGGTATATTAATTTGGAGGTTCTTCAAGGCATGCAGGTAGAGCTTTCCAGCTGGGATGTGAAAGTCTGAAGCTCAAGGAAATCTCAGGGATGGTTATAGACATTTAGTCAGGATCAGTAAATCGTAGTAGAGTAGATGAAATCACTTCTGGAGAGAATGGAGAGGAAGAATAAAAATAGTTTGATGGCAAAACCTTGTAAAGAGTATTGATGTTTAAGGCATAGATAGAATAAATGATACTATAAAGGAATGGAGTGGAAAGATAAGAAAGGTAGAAGAAGAACCAACAATATGGTTTCAATGAAGCAAAAGAATTTGATGAATAACCAAACTCAGTGTTCACTTAAAATGTCAGCTTCCTTGGAGCAAGATACTTGCCTGACTTGTTCACTGCTAAATCCCCAGCACCAGGAGCAATGTCTGAACATTAAAGGACACTCAATAAATGTTAAACGAATGAATCAAACAGCAGCATAATGTGCACTATAGAGGTTTATTCAAATGAACACTAAAAAATCACCATTGATGAGGTAATTGAGGACGTTGACAAAAGTGATTTCAATGAGATGGTGGGAGCAGCAGTGAAACTCTAAGGAAAGGTTAAATAATACAAACACTGAGGGATGACTTCTTTTCAAAATAGTTGTATATAAAGGAAAGGTAAGAGGAAGACAGCTCTTAAAATAATAAAAATAAAGCTTGGGAGACAGAAGATTATCAAAAGAAGAAAGTCCTGAAATGTCAGAATACAAAGGATTGGAGTCAAGTCATCATGAAGTGGAGCACAGAAAGGAGAATCCCACCACCAGGTTGTAATTTCTTTCTTTCTTTCTTTCTTTCTTTTTTTTTTTTTTTTTTTTTTTTTTTTGCAGTATGCGGGCCTCTCACTGTTGTGGCCTCTCCCATTGCGGAGCACAGGCTCCGGACGCACAGGCTCAGCAGCCATGGCTCACGGGCCTAGCCTCTCCATGGCATGTGGGATCTTCCCGGACCGGGGCACGAACCCGTGTCCCCTGCATCGGCAGGCGAACTCTCAACCACTGTGCCACCAGGGAAGCCCCAGATTGTAATTTCTTGATAACAAAGATAGTATCTCACTCTATGGTCTTACTACAGGTTCTGACACGAAGCAGGTACTCAGATTGGGTGCTCTTGCTGAATCAACTACACCTAAACTAACTCTACTCCAAGATGAAACCTGTTTTAGTTTGTATTTATTAGTCCAGTCCATCCCCTCAATTCCCCCCCTCCCCTCTGTCAGCTTGGCAGCTGAAACAGAGATCTCAGGAGCTGGGCCCACACTTGAAGGAAAAATGATTGGAAATGGTCAGAAAGGGTGTTAGCACTATCTGTAGAAGGGGCTTAATTATGCTCCAGGGAACTCTGAGGAAATTGGATGAAACCATTGTTCTCCATTATGAAATTAATTCTCACTCATCGAGAGATAAGATGTGTTATACAGCACTTGAAATTTTTATAAGATTCAAAGGGTTTGAATCAGATACTAAAACTATTTGATATTGGCAAAATACATGTTTTTTTTTTTTTTTTTTTTTTTTTTTTTTTTTTTTTTTTTTTTTTGCTGTATGCGGGCCTCTCACTGTTGTGGCCTCCCCCGTTGCGGAGCACAGGCTCCGGACGCGCAGGCTCCGGACGCGCAGGCTCAGCGGCCATGGCTCACGGGCCCAGCCGCTCCGCGGCATATGGGATCCTCCCAGACCGGGGCACGAACCCGTATCCCCTGCATCGGCAGGCGGACTCTCAACCACTTGCGCCACCAGGGAGGCCCAAAATACATGTTTTATAGCTATTTGTTGGCTCAAAAGTTTGTTCTAGTGGATACAATTAAATTATTTTCATGTGTTCACGGGTATATTGAAAAATAGTATTATTTTAAACCTGGA
This sequence comes from Mesoplodon densirostris, assembly GCF_025265405.1. NCBI lineage: Eukaryota > Metazoa > Chordata > Mammalia > Artiodactyla > Ziphiidae > Mesoplodon > Mesoplodon densirostris. The sequence continues at coordinate 82,209,607 of NC_082668.1, read as the reverse complement.
ATTTGTTTTTGTTCCCTTTCCTTCCTTCTTTCCTCCCTCCCTTCCTTCCTTTCTTCCATCTTTCTCCTAGAAGGCATATATGTATAAGCTGGATGTTTTCATTTAGGTGATTATATTCCTATTTTGCTTCATGTTTCTCTCTTGCCTTTACACAGCTAGTTTACAGTGTTTGGATACATTCTTTGGTATCTGTAGTGATTTGCCAAAATACTAATTATAGGTAGACTGTTATATAAGTTACTGCTGCTGCTCTGAAGACTGAGCATTTGGAGCTTTGCCATTGACAGTTGCAGATATTGGGAGCTGTTTTATCTAGATTTACAGGATGTCTCAGCAGACCTTTAATCCGATGTGTTTGTGCCAAAATAACCTGGTGCCATGCATATACAATATGTCTATGCTAAAAATTCCCACAAAAATTTGGATGAGTAACCTCGCAGGCAAAGTAACTGGGATCTGCTATTTTAAAAAGAGAACTAACGCAATTGTGTTTGTTGTTTTCAAATAGCAAAAAGTATATTATCACTAAATAAGTTTAACTGCTTAACATCCTCTCTGTAAATATGTATTATGCTAGGTCTCCCTTGGAAAATGTCAATTTAACATATAGGTGCTTGTTTATTTTTCTCTAGTCATGACAGTAGAGCCCCCATTGTTCCTTTGTGATGGGAAACTACTTAGACTATCTCCTAAGAATATTTTTGACCACCTCAAAAGTCTATAATATAATCAGTTTTAGAATCAACTATAAGGACCAAATACTTAGCTATAAAAGGGAGGAAAAGCTTTGAGACTTGACTTGTGTTAATGTTTCTCAAACTTTCATGTGCCTAAGAGTCACTTGGGAGGCTTATTAAATTTGTGGTTTCATGGGCTCTGTGTCATGCCTACTAGACAGGAATCTATGGGTATGGAGGCTGGACCCGGTAATCTAATAACCACCCTTGGTGAATTTTATGTCAGTGGCCTAGACACACACTGTGTCCAGGCAAAATTTTAAAACTTTCTTGGATTCAGTACCAGATTTTTTATCTTAGTTTTTATATTTTCTTTCAGTCTCTATTCATATAAGAAGGTATTGTGGGATTATCAATAGACCATCATGAGTCTAGCAACTGAGAGAGAGTGAAGGTCAAGAGAAGAGAAAGAGGTGCCTCCCCCTCCTCTTTGGACAGGACATGGTGATAAGCTATTCCTACTTATAAAGCAAAGTGCCCATTAGAGGCAAGTGACCAGGGAAGTGAAGGGAATTAGGTCATTCCGTGAGCAGGTAAATTTGCTATTTGAATTATCTGGGGAACCAGCCTGATTTTTTTTTTCTTGTTGATGGAGACTTGGCCTAAATTTGCCCTCACTGAACACACATACCAAGTATGATAAGTAGTCGGACAAATCCAGTGGTCCAGGGTGCTCCTGAAACATTTGTGTTAGTCTTTCATTAGCATCAACAACATATTAAGTTGAATTTTGATAACCCCTTAGATATTATGAAGACTTTTCATGTAGGTTGTGTCATTTGAGCCTTAAAAAGTTCAATACAGATTTTGGTTCCATGTTAATGCTTAAAAGACTAAAAATCCAGGAAAATCTAACAGCTTGGCTATTTGGAAATCAGGGACTAAAACCCAGGTTCCCTGACATATTGTTCAGTGTTATATCTTTTAAAAATATAAATAAATAAATTTATTTATTTTTGGCTGCATTGTTTCTTCGTTGCTGCGAGCGGGCTTTCTCTAGTTGTTGTGAGCGGGGGCTACTCTTTGTTGCCTTGCGCGGGCTTCTCATTGCAGTGGCTTCTCTTGTGGAGATGGGCTCTAGGCGCATGGGCTTCAGTAGTTGTGGGTTGCGGGCTGCATCGTTGTGGCTCATGGGCTTTAGAGCACAGGCTCAGTAGTTGTGGTGCCTGGGCTTAGTTGCTCCAAGGTATGTGGGATCTTCCTGGACTAGGGCTCGTACCTATGTGCCCTGCATTGGCAGGCAGATTCTTAACCACTGTGCCACCAAGGAAGTCCCCAGTGTTATATCTTTGATTGTGCTTTGATTTCTTTTTTCTTTTAAAAAAATTAAAAAATAATTGTTGATACTTACTAATATGAATCAGAATCTATTAGAATATTTTAAGTTGCAAGTCACAGAAAGTCTCAATCTGGCCTAAACAATAAAGGTGATTTATTGACTCTTCAAAGCAAATGCTAGCATAACTAATATATTTTCTAGAGCTTCTAGGGGAGAATCCTTTTCTTACCTTTTTCAGATTCTAGAGGTTGCCAAGGCTCCTGGCCACTTCCTCCATCTTCAAAACCAGCAGTATAACACTGTCAAATCTAGTTTACTGAGTCTGCTTCTGTCATCACATTGCCTTCTTTCACTCTAAATCTCCTTCCTCCCTCTCATAAGTACCCTGGTAATTATATTATGCCCACCTGAATAATTACATTGTGCCCACTCAGAAAAAAGGATCCTTAACAACATCAGCAATGTTCTTTTTGCCATACAAGGTAATATCTCATAGGTTTAGAGGATTAAGACATGGACATCTTTGGGAGGAGGCATTATTCAGTCTACGACACCTATCATTCCATCCATTGAGTTACTTTTGTTGAAAATCAATTGACCATATAGGTATGGGTCTGTTACTAGACTCTCTATTCTGATCCACTGATCTGTATTTCTACCCTTACACCAATGCCACACAGTCTAAATTACTGTAGCTTTAGAATGATTACTGAATTCATGTAGTAAGAGTCCTGCAACTCTATTCTACTTTTTCACATATTTGACTATTCCAGATCCTCTACATTTATGTATAAATTTTAAAAGCCAGTTTTTAAAGTCTACATCAAAACCTATATATCAAGTTGAGGAGCATTAACAGCTTAGTAATATTAGATTTCTGATCAATGAACATGATATATATGTATATGTATATATATACATATATCCTTTACTTAAGTCTTCTATAATTCCCTAAGCAGTTTTTTATAGACTTCAGTATATAGATCTTGCACATATTTTGTTAAGTTTATTTCTATGTAATTCATGTTTTATGATATTAAAATGGTATTTGTTTTTACATTTTAATTTCAATTGTTTGTGGCAATTATATAGAAATACAGTTGAATTTTTACATTTACGTGATATCTTATAATTTTGATAAATCCATTTATTAAGTCTGGTAGTCTTTGTATATTCTTTAGATTTTTCTATATAGATGTTCAGATTATCTTGAATAAAGATGATTTAACTTCTTTCTTTTCAATCTGAATGCTTTTTACTATTTTCCTTGACTTATTGCTCTGGCTAGAATTTCCAGCATTATGCTGAATAAAAATTGTGACAGTGGACATCCTTGCCTTGTTCCCAATCTTAGGGGATTTCATTATAAAGTATGATACAAATGAAGTCTTATGCAAATTCCTTTACTGGTTCAAGTTCCCTTGTATTATTGGTTTACTGAGAGTTTTTAATCATGAATTCATGTTAATTTTTTTACATGCTTTTTTTACATCTACTGATATATTACTTATTTTTGTTTGTTGAGGCAAAATACATTGATTGGTTTTCTTCTTAAAACCCCCAAATTTTAAAATTCATCTTGCATTCCTAGTTTGAACTCACTGAGTCATGATGTATTATCCTTTTTATATATTAACTATTTTTTTTACTGTATGATCTTATATGAGGAATCTAAAAAACAAAATCTCATGGGTACAGAGAACAGATTGGTTGTTGCCAGAGGTGGAAGTTGGAGGGGTGCAAAATGGGTGAAGGGGGTTTAAAAAGTACGAACTTGCAGCTATAAAATAAGTCCTGGAGGTGTAACGTACAGCATGGTGACTGTAATTAATACTGTATTTATACTTAAAAATTGCTAAGAGTAAATCTGAAAAGTTCTCATCACAAGAAAAAACATTGTAACTCTGCATGGTGATGTTAACTAGACTTATTTTTATATTGAGAAATGATCACAGTATCAAATTATTATGCCCCCCTGAAACTGTTATATGTCAATTATGTCTCAATTTTAAAAACTTACTTTGAGCTATGACTGATACAGAAAGCTTGCACATATTTAGTGTAAACCATGTGATGAGTTTGCCTCATTAAAATTTTTTTAATTACAAAATTTATAAGCCTGTGTCTTAGAAGAGATCTGATATCTTCCTGTTGTCCTGTGTTGCACTTGCAGTTTCCCACACTGTTTTGTCATCATAAGTACGTGGTTTCCCCCCTCCAATGAAGATATAAGAAGTAACACACTAGGAGGAATAGAGGAGTTGGGAAGTTTGTAATCATCATGGTATGGACCTAGTTAAGCCAGAAGCCCCAATAAATGTTAAAGCGAGAGAGGAAGTGGTTGTGGAGAAGGGTGTTTCCCTGGTCTCAGTTTCTCCCCATCAACTGCTCATTACTGGTCAGAATTTCAGTGAAATAAATACATTCCTAGTATTCAGAAGGCAGAGAGGAGAGACAGAGACCTACCTCATGCATACTAAGGATTTTGCCCCACGATGGCCTAAATATGCAGCCTTCAGACAACAGCCCCCTCCAGTGATAAACCCCACCTGTAGGGCTGTAGGGGTCTGAAGCCCTGGAGTGGGACCTATGTTGTGCCGTCACACTGTGCATAGGGATGAATGGAGGGGGGCTGCGCCTTGTGAGTTCCAGCTGGAAAGTGTGAGCCTTGAATGAGATGATTCCCAACTGACGCAAGCCAACATGCTCCCTTTCTACGTGCAGGGCACCCAGCAGACAAGTGGTTGGCCAAGGAGCTTTGTAAGCAGCTGAAAGGCTTTGAAAATCTCAGGAGACTGATTCCCAGCAAGGCAGTGTTAATGCCCTGGGGCGGAATCGACTCAGCTAATTGTGAGTGATTGAACCTTCTCAGGCAGCTGCCTGAACTGACTAGTTAACAGTCAGTGAGTTGTTGTGAGAGGCGCTCAGGAGCATGCTCCAGGTCAGGGAGAGCCGTTTCCTCCCTCAGGAAGGCTGACCTTGGTGGTCCACGTCCCATCTTCATGTATTTGGACCATCTTTTCAGGTACCTAAGAAGGGGTCCGGAAGAGCCTGGGTCGTAAGTGTGGGGTGTCATGGGTAGTGAGGGGCTGCCATGCTCAGCTTCGCAGCAGGTCCAGAGACATTGGGGCTTGCTTGGCTGCATGACACAAAGGTCCATCCCGAGAGCTTTCCCTTCCCAGCGGCTCTTTGACTGTAAAATGTGATAACAGATGAGGAGGCAGGGCAACTGGTGACAGATGGTATCCTCTGAGAGGTCCTTGAAGCCTTGCACAACACTCACTCCTCAGGTGCCCGGAACGGGGCTTGAGGAGCTGATTCTTCCCTCAGCCTCCTCTCTATCTTCCTCTCCTGCTTCTCCCTGAGGCAATTTTCTAACATTTTGTAAAGGTTTTTTGTGAGAGATGTTGAATTGTAGTTTTCTTGTAGTATCTTTGTCTAATTTTGAAACCAGGGTAATGGTGGCCTTATAAAATGAACTGAAAAACAGCTAGTGTAAAACTAGCATTATTATTATTATATATATTTTTTGCGTTACTCGGGCCTCTCTCGTTGCGGAGCACAGGCTCCGGACGCGCAGGCTCAGCGGCCATGGCTCACGGGCCCAGCCGCTCCACGGCATGTGGGATCCTCCCGGACCGGGGCACGAACCCGTGTCCCCTGCATAGGCAGGCGGACTCTCAACCACTGCGCCACCAGGGAAGCCCAAAACTAGCATTATTTATGCCTTACATGATTGATAAAATTCACCAGTGAATCCATTAGGCCTAGAGTTTTCTTTCTTGGAAAGTTTAAAATTATGAATTCAGTTTCTTTTGTAGGCAACAGGCTATTTAGGTTTTCTGTTCTTGATTTAGTTTTGGTCATTTGTATCTTTCAAGGTATTTGTTCATTTCATGTAAGTACTCTAATTTATTGGCATGAATTTTTTCATAAAATTCCCTTATTATCAGTTGTCTATGGTAATGCCCCTAATTTCATTCCTTACACTGGTAAATTGTATTTTCTTCTTTTTAAAATTCAGTTTATTTTATCCATTTATTGTGCTTTTCAAAGAACCAGCTTTTGAATTCATTGATTTTTCTCCACTTTTTTGATTTTCTGTTTCACTTTATATTTCACTGATTTCTGTTATTATTATTTCCTTATTTCTACTTCCTTTAGATTTAGTTTGATTTTTTCCCTAGTTTCTTAAGTTGAAACTTAAATCACTGCTTTGAAACTTTTCTTCTTTCCTAAAATTATCATTTAATTTAATGTTATAAAATTCCCTGCAAGGCTTTAGCTATGTGCCTCATATTTTTGTATGTGGTATTTTCATTTTCATTCAACTGAAAATATTTTATAATTTGCCTGTGATTTCTCTTTGACTATGAGTTTTTTCCAAGTGTGTTGTTTAGTTTTCAAATATTTGGGAAGTGTCCAGATATCTTTCTATAAGTTTAATTTTGTTTTGTTCAGAGGACATGCTTTGTATGCATTCAATCCTCTTAAATTTCTTTTGATTATGGACCAGAATATGGTCTGATTTGATGAATGTTCTGTGTACACTTTAGAAGAATGCTTAGTCACCTAACATGGAATAGAATGTTCTATACATGCCAATTTTGCAAAGTTGATGGTGTTGTTCAATTCATCTATATCTTTGTTTGTTCTATCAGTTTTTGAGAAAATGGTATTGGACTATACAATTGAGTTAATTTCACATTAATCAACTTAATTGTGAGGTTGTTACAAGGACTCACAGGTCTCAAACAGTTTCTACTCACAAAACAACTTTATTATTGAAGGTCTCTAACCATTACCAACCTGCCCGTAAGCAAAGCACGTTAGTACCAGGAAGCCCAAGGTCTCTCATGATGAAGATTTTTTAGAGTATGCTGATTTTGTAGGCATATTCTAGTTATGTGACCAGCCCTATTGGAGCCCCTATCACTACCATTTACTGAAACCAGGTGCAAATCATAAATCCAATTAGTATTTCTAAACAATATTGTCAAGCTATTAAATCCTGTTCTGAAACAACTCACAGACACATGGTTGCAGAATATTATTTATCTTTACAATAGATTCCATAACATTGTCCAAGGATCAGTAGCTCTGGAAATAAGCATGAGATCAATCCAGGCCAGCTGAAATAAATCCACCCTGTAGCAGTGAGGTATAGGTATCAATTTAAGGAGACAATTAAGTTAACACAATTTCTGTGCAAATTTTACCATATTTTTGCACTTTTCTTACAGTCTTTGCCTACTGTAGTTTGAACTTTATTATAAGCTTATGCTTATAGCTTATAATAAATAATTAATCCATTATTAATGAGATAGAAGTCCTCTTCAGGCCAATATCTTCCATTGAGATTGCATCCTAAGCAGATTTTCACTCAGTTTCCTAGTATATTTGATCAACTATGTCTGTATTATCATGTCTTATTTTCACCTATCAAATTGACTTTGCCAATAATCTCAGAATTGTACCAAATTGCACCATTTCTATGAATATTAAAAATATAATTACAAAACAAAGCAGAAATTATGACTGTATTATTGTTACTTCCCAATAGAAATAACTATTTCCTGTGTGCCATATTATTATGTACACAGTTATTAACCAAAAATGATGTGTTAGTGAAATATGGAGTTCTAGGTGTTCTGAGTGAAGATACCTTCCTTCATCACACAGGATCAAATCAAAATGGGATTCAAATGGAAGAGCCTTTTAAGAAAGCCCCTTAACTGTCTTTCAGTAGTATTCATGTAAAAGTTAAAGATTTTTCTATACTCACAAGTTGTACAATTGAGCTATCTTATTCTGGTCCACTGATGTTGCCAGAGCTGTTAAGACTATGTAAAATATACTCCCCATTTGGAAACTTGTGTTAATGAGGGGATCCATATAATTCCATGAATGGACTACCTGTGTTTTGGCAGTTGTATACCAGGCCAATTGGATTGGCTTTTTTTGGCCTCCATTTGAAGTAGTATATCTAAAACTCCTGCTTGTGCTATAGTACAAAGCTTTTTCTTCACTGTTCTGTTCAGGCTTGTTGTCTTAACTTTGTTCCATTTGTAAAAACTATTTAGTTAAAACTGCATCATCAAACTAAACAGCTTGATGTCTACCTCATAAAATTTGAATACTCCCCAAGCCACCTTTTTTTGCAGGGTCTTTTTTTTTTGAGAACTCCCTTAATTAAAGCAAATTCTGTTCATCTGAACATTCCTAGGCTTTCTCTTATTCCCCATAAAGCACTCTTTGGTCTGGTAGTAAATGTTCTTTTATCCATCATGTATGTTGTTCCAACTATGCGCTAATTGCCCATGTGTAATTGGGAAACATATCTTGTAACCAAACATGCTCCATTTCCCAGGACAAAGTCATATGAGAAATGAATACTCCTATATATACCTTTGTGGATACCAGAATGTCCTCTATAGGTAATCTCTCTAAATTGCAGATATTATATCTCCAGTGTATGAAACCACTAAGTTAGCTGTATGGATTGATCAACCTCAATAACACCAATATTCTTTTAGTTTTTCCTTAAAGGTATTGGTGTATAATACTATAACCCTAGGCAATTAATACCTACCATTATAATCTTTTCTTAACATTTCATTAGAAGTTATAGGTACACAATTATCTTCAGTTCTAACACAAAACAGAGTGCATGATGTTTGACCTAGGGAAAGGAATTCTCATAGATATCATCTCATTTGGGGTCCTAATAGTAAATATAACCTGTAAAATGAGAGCCAAAGACATACCATGTTGGTGTTGTTCCATTTAGACATCAGGAGGATTTCTGTGATTTCACTGAAGCATACAGCATAAGCCATTCCAATAACGATGTTGCTTTATGCTGTCTCCCAGGTCATGGCATTTTATTCTAGTAAGGATGGAGCATTGGTGGAAAAAAATGTATCATCCTTACCAGCATCTGAGTCAAAGCTAAGAAAGAAAATTATTTTTTGGCTTTAAGTCTTTCTCAAGATGCCAAAATAATGTTTGATGTTCCCTTATGAATAATTCCTTTGTTAATTCCTTTACCCCCAGTGATTATTTTACATTCTTTCCATTTATTTTAACCCAAACTTTTTCTCCCCATGTAAGCACTCAGGTTTGGCCTCTGTGCTGACCCACATGATGGGAGGAAATATGTGCCTTGCTAGTGCCTCCCTCTCCACCCACTGCCATTTATTTGAAGGAGGATTAGAAAAGTGTAAGCTTATGGACTATCTACCAGGTAGTAAGCCACTTGTTCTTGTTGAAGCCAATTTGGGCTTTATATATTTTGAAGATTAGTTGCATATATATTTAGGATTTTATGTCTCTTGATAAACTGACGCATTTTTTCCCAATTTTATTGAGATAATTGGCATACAGCATTGTATAAGTTTAAGGTCGGCATAATGACTTGACTTGCATATGTTGTGAAATGATCACCAGGATACGTTTAGTTAACATGTATCATTTCATATAGATACAAAAACAGTTTTATTTTTTTTGTGATGGGAACTTTTAGGATCTAATCTCTTAGCAACTTTCAAATATACGATACAGCAGTCAACTTTAGTCATCATGTTGTACATTACATCCCTAGTACGAGTACTTATTTATCTTATAACTGGAAGTTTGTGTCTTTTGACCACCTTCATCCAATTCAATTATGAATTGACCCTATAACATTATGAAACATCACTATTTATCCTTCATAATATTCCTTGCTCTAAAACTTTTATCTAATTATTTTTATAGCCATTCCAACTTTGTTTTAACTTGTGCTTATGTGGTATATCACTTCGTGTCCATTTACTTTTTTTTTTTAACATATCTTTGTCTTTAACTTAAAGTAGATTTCTTGTAGACAGCCTATAGTCGAGTCTTATTCTTCTCCATTTTACAGTTGGAGCACTTGGACCATACTCATTTGATGTAACTGTCATATAGTTGCATTTACATCTATAATCTTCCTCTTTGTTTTATGTTTTGTCATGTGTTTTTTCTCTATAGTTGGCAAAACATTTTGCTTATTTAAATTCTCCTAAAATATAAAAAACAGAATGGTTTCCTGAAATACAGTTTTTGGCAGTAAGTAAAGGTTACAATAAAGAACATTAAACCCCAAGTTTCCATAGCAGCTTTTATTTTTCTCTAAAAAGAAAGTTCATTTTCCTACAGAGATGTTCATTTAGATATGTATTCTACTGCACATAAAAGTTTTTTCTAAAGTGCCAAAACTCAAATAATTTTCATTGTTTCAGAGGAGAATTATAATAAGCAGAAGAATACATCAATTTAAATACTCAAGGTCATCTCAAATCCTGAAGAGTCCCTGGGTTCTGTGATAGGGAATTATTTTGATAACAAATACTTGGACTGAAATCCAAGGCAATATGCTCTAAATCTTTATCTTCTGATTCTGAATTCTTTAAAATATAGTAACAGATTGCTTAGTCATATCTAATTATGTGGTCAAAAGACCTGAGAGTTTTTTGTAATGACTTGTTTTAAAAATTCCTACATAAACTTCATTTGTCAATTCTTTATTCCACCATCTATATTTTCTTTGCTTTGTATGTCTTTTTTAATTTCCAACAATTCCCAAGGACAACCCTTCAAAAAACTATTCATCCTGTTGTTTGGATGGAGGTAAATTACCACCATAATCATAAGGTCTGTGGCTGTCTAGAGTGTCAGTCTGGCAAGCCAGATGGTCTCCAGTGGTCAGAGCAGTGCAGCAGGGAGTGGTCTGGTCACTCTTCACTCCCACCAGGCTCAGGGCCCCCAGAATCATGACACTGAAGCCACTGAGCCACAGAGCCATGGACTTAAGATAATCAGAACATCATCTCTTGTGTTCCGATGGGCATAGATAGTATCAAATATATGTGTCCACATAATTCCAGACAAAGGCGCTTGTAAACAGATGGATCACAGGAGCCCTTGGTAGCAGACCATCTAAGTAATGTTCCCCAATTAAATGTCAACCCCGAGGCTAATTGAGGCCTTCCACTGATGCAGAACATATTTACAATTGCAAGAATCCCTCATGTTGACATTCTGTAGCCATATCCACTTTTCTCCCATCTCTAGCCTCTCCTTAACCACTGTCAACCACAGATCTGTTCTCCATTTCTATAACTTTGTCTTTTCAAGAATGTTGCATAAATAAGATCATACATTTTGTACTTTTTGAGATTTTTTTCAGTCAGCATAAGCCTCTGGGGTTTCATTCATGTTTCCTTATGTCAGGTAATTCTAACATTTCTGTCAGTTTGGTCTTGGCATCTAATGATTGTATTTTCTTTTAAAATTCTGTCTGGAATCTTCCTTGTTCTTGGTATGAGGAGTGATTTTTCAATTGAAATCTGGACGTTTTCATATTATGGTCTCAGACTTTGGATCTTATTTAAACTTCTGGTTTACTTTGCTTTTTCTGTTTCATCAGAGAAAGGAGGGGAATGTTGCCTCATTACTTCCAGTAGGAGACAGAAGTACAGGTTCCCCACTTGGTCTTTATTGACAACCAAGGGAGCGGAGGCTCCTTGTTACTCTTTGGTGGGCATGCGAGTTTGAGCTCCCCCTATGCAGTCCACTGACATTGTGGTGGGATGGCCTCATTACAACTGTGTGACAGTCCTGAGTCTCCACTGGGCCTGCTATGACACCTGTGGGAGGGGCCTCTTGTTACTGCTGGGTGGGTGTGAAAGTCTAAGCTGTGGTATCCATTAACTCTGGGGGGCTCATTACCAGATGATGTTGATGAAAATCTTAACTCCTTACTTGACCTTCTCTGACACTACCTCAGAGGGGTTGTTAGAGCACTTCATTACAGCCTCACAAGAGTGGAAGTCTAGGTTTCCCATTCAGACTTTGCTGCTGTGGATGGGGTAAGCCATAGTTTTTTTTCGGTTTTGTTTGGAGAAGATTACTTTTTATCTAGGCATTTTCTTCTTCTAGATTGCCCTTTCCTGGTACCTTGGCTAGAGAGAATAGGCTCTTATGGGTAATTTTTTTGTCTGCACTCTTTGGCTTTTGTAGGCTACCAGCTTCTTCAACTCCAAGTCTGAGATATGAGCAGAAAGGAATCCCAGAGAACTCACCATCCTGCTGTCCCTCAGGTCCTGAAGTCCCTGCTGCTCTACCTTCTTCTTGCTGCCTTTCAGAGTCTTGTTAGAGTTTCTCTCTCTCTCTCACACACACAATCTATCATCTATTTATTTATCTACCTGTCTATCTATCTTAGTTTTCTAGAACAGTCTTAACTAAGTACCATATACTGGTTGGCTTAAACAACAGAAATTTATTTTCTCACAGTTCTGGAGGCTAGAAGTCCACGATTAGGGTGTCAGCAAGTTTGGTTTCTTCTGAGGCTTCTCTCCTTGGCTGGTAGATGGCTGCCTTCTTGCTGTGTTCTCACATTGTCTTGCATATATCTGGTGTTTGTGTGTCTAGATTTCTTTTTCATGAGGGCACTAGTCACATTGGATTAAAGCCAACCATAATGCCCTCATTTTAACTTAATCATCTCTTTAAAGGCTGTATCTCCAAATACAATCATATTCTGAGGTACTGGGGTTTAGGGCTTCGAAATATGAATTGGGGGAACACAATTCATACCATAACACTCTCTTATTCTGTCTCTCTCTCTCTAGGTTTGAATATATGTGATACACACACACACCCATACACACACACACACACACACACAATCTAGGAATTTTACAGTTAGAGGAGGGAATAAGGAAAAGTATATGTGCTCTATCTTCCCAGAAGTGGAGGTCTTTATTGTTAATTTGTCTTAATGTCATCACCTTAAAGATGTCATTACATTCTGGTCTCCACTGTATTTAGTGAAATGTCAGCCAACATTTGTAGAGTTGTATCTCTCTTTGTAATATATATATTTTTTCTTCTGGTTTTCAACAGTTTGATTGTATGTCTAGATATGGTCTAATTTGTGTTATATTACTTTGTATTTGCTGAGCTCTTTATTGGTTATGTTCTTCACCAAATTTTGAAATAAAATTAGCTCTTAAATCCTAATGCATTTTTTTCCGTCCTGTTTTCTCTCTCAACTCCTTTTGGAACTCCAATTACACATAACAGATTACTTGATTTTGTGTCACAGATCACTGATGCACTTTTGTTTTCTTGTTATTTTCCTATCTCTATTTTTCAGATTAGATAATTTCCGTTGAACGTTTTCTACATATACTGATCCTTCTTTGGCCATTTCCAGCCATCTGTTGATCAGTTTCAGTGAACCTTTTATTTCAGGTACTGTGCTTCTAAACTCTCAAATTTCTATTGGGTTATTTTTTATATTTCCCATTTCTCTACTGAGATCCTCCAGATCTTCACTCATTTTGATAATAGTTCCCATTTGATTTTTGAATATGTTTTAAATACCTGCTCTAAAGTTCTTTTCTAGAAATTCCAACTTCTGGGTTATCTGGAAATCTGTTTTTATTGACTTTTAAAAAAACAAAATATGGGCCACATTTCCCTACTTTTAAAAATATATCTAGATATTTTAGATAATAATAGAATTCTGGATTCCATTAACTTCCTCTGAAGAATGTTGATTTTTGTTTTTCAGACAGTAAATTATTGGCTGTTAATCTTGAATTATGGAGGCTTGGTTTTATTCTTTATTAGAAGAGATCTCTTTTTGTTTTATCTTTGTTCAAGATAGATATTTTAGTCCTGCTACATCATCTATAGCCTTAAGGCATGATCTTATGATGTTTCACTGAGAAGAACCCAAACTCAAAATTTTATCTTTCTTCTGTGGGAAGAAACTGAGGCATCTGTCCAGTTAATTCAGCCTTACACTTGATGACTTCCACTTTTATCATTGGAGCCTTCTTCATACGTGCACAGTTTAGGGCACAGTCAACGATATGAGGATGGTTATATGCAGGTTTGGGACCTATTCTTTCAGTGTCCTCTTTTTTCCCAGGATTTTTACTCTCAGTTTCCATCAACTCTAGCTTCTGAAACCTTAAACCACTGAGGCAGCAGTTATCTGCTTGAGTTTAGTCACTTCATGCCATGTGGACTGGAATATGGTATAGTGAAATGTAGAATTCACTTTTAAAATATAATTTCTCTTAATTTTATGTTTTTATTTGATTGCCCATGCCTTCAAATAGTTACTTAAAAAGTATTTTGCTTAGAGTTTATAATTGTTATCTGGGAGATCATGAAGTTATATCAGTAAAAGCTATTCTAACATACCAAAACCAAAACTTTTTAAATTTATATTTGTAAGTAAAAGAAAATAACCCAATTAAAAAACGAAAAGACAGAAGGAAATATAAATGATAGCAATTTACTGGCTTATTATTAGAATGGTATACATAAAATGCCTTCTAATGGGTTTTTGAGTTTTAGCAATTTGGTTTTGTTTTTATTTGGATAAATAGTAAGAATTTCAAGTAGTTCAATCGAACTATGAAAAATGTCGACAAAAACAGAGAAAAGTCAAAGAAATACAGAATTTGACTTCATAGCTCCATGCTAAAATTGGATTTTTAGGCTGAGTCTCACAACAAGTTTGCTAATTCTAAGGCTAAATGGAGCAATTTCAGTTACTATGTCTAAGACTTCAAAGGAGAAATAAATAATGAAGAATTTTAACTTTTTAAAATCAGATTCTGTAAAAAGCAAGATTTCTCTTCTTATGACTAGTAAAATTATACTATCAATAATAAAATTTCAGGCAGTGATGATGGTGTGCAACTGGATTTGCTAAACATATAACAAGTACGTGTTTAGGGGATATTCATGTGGAACGATTGGTGTCGATGGATGTAATTTTATGTTCTTTTTCAAAATCCTTCTTAAATTCTTCAAAATACTTGCAAACAGCTTTAACTGCCAGAGAGTAGAGTAATCAGCTAGTTCACCTTGACTGGGAAGGGAGACTCAGTTTCATAAAGCCAAATTTGTACTCTTGTGATTTCTGGGCAATTTTCTTTTTCTTCCATATAAAATTTCAGGGATCAAAATTAATTCTTCCTTATAGCTATCCCTATAAAATTTGTCCTAGTAAATATAATTAAATAGAAATACAGTTATGTTCAAAGAATGAAATAATAATTATCTCAGCCTAAACATTGAATTTTCTAACTATGCCAGCATTGTAGCCTATCTTTTCTATTATTTAAGCTTGGTCCTTTTCTCTTAAGCCCTTTTTTTTCTTATTGAGCTTGCAAATACATGGAAAGGCTGCCTCTAGGAGGATTAAAAATAATTTTCTGGGAAAATACTTTTACACAATTAGGCTCTTCTTTTAAAGATAAGTATTAAGAATTATGTGCGTAATTATAGTCCTTTTAACTAAGCTACTATACCCCATTGGATAAATCTGTATTCACACTTTATTTTTTCAACCCAATATTGTTTACAAAATAGACCAGAAATATTATGAAATTCAAGTTTGAAATACATGTTATCTATAAGAAAAAAATCAATGTTATTAAATCGGTTATTCATAAATTTTTTTTTATTTGTATACATATTTTTATTCCTAACAGTTGTCTTTTTTGGGGGGATTTCTATGCAAAATAGAGTTCAAATAGTAACACTAACTCAAAATGGTGCTGGCTGAGAACTTTTCAGTATCAGTCAATTAGATCACATATTTGGATACTGTCTCTCTATGTGGCTCCATTATAGCATTTCTCTCTGTGAAGATGGGAGTGAGTGTTTATTAGTATTTATCTTACATACAGTGTGTATACATGTGTGTGTCTTTCTCTTATCTTAATCATATGCCTCTTGCTTTCCCTCTCTCCCCGACTCCCCCTCCCACCTTAGTCTATCATTTCTATTTCATAAGTGTTTATTTTGCTACTGGCCTTCTTTCTAATTCACCACACTTTCTGGGTAGATGTTCATCATTTGCCTCCCTCCTCTAAGTACAAGTCTTATTTTCAAATCCTGTTTACTGTCAAATATTTTGCCCCTGCTTGTCAAGCAGGTAGAGTAATATTGAACTTTCTGGTATTTATTTTACACCTACTGGTTCAAGAAACAAAGAGAGAAGGAATGTATTGGGTGAAGAAAAGTGTACATATCTAACTGTGGGTTCTTTTGGGGAATTGTTATATCAGGTCTTCATCTTTCTTAATATTTATTGTGTTTGTCGCTGCTTCTGCTAAAATGTATCTACAGTTTTCAGTAATTTGTATCTTGAACTCTTATTGCAGTATATGGGACACAAAGGATTATCGTTATGTTTTGGCTTTTAACTCCTACTGTCTCCTACTGTCTCCTACTATGCATTTAGTGACTGTTCTGTTTTATATTTTGGAATAGTTTAACACATATTTTATCTAAGATACCTAAAATAATTGTGCTATTTATATAATAACAGTTACACTAATGAAATTAAGTAACAGCAGAATTTGATTTAATATGTTTTGGTTATATTACCTATTCCTGTCACCTGTCTGTCCAATATTTGCTCAATTTTGAGTTGCATTTATACAGTGTGATTGAATATTTTCATGCAAATGTTGCATACAATATGGCATTTTGTTAGTTGTAACTTCCTCAGGTTTAAGGGGGTAAAGTGTATTCAATTCACCCACAGGTGCATGCCATTTATTGTAATTTATTTGCTAACGGACTGCCTGCCAGAGCTAAAGTCACATTCATCTTCTTGTTCAAATCCTCTAAATTTGTTGAAACATTTAAGAGGCAATGTCAACAATGATTCAGTTTTAAAAATCAAACCAAGAGATATTTGGCATGGTGTACAATCTAGGTTGTAATTAGGTTTTATCGCTTGTTTATGGGCCAAGTCAACTCCATCTCTACTGTCTTATGTTGAGTAGGATGTCAAAGCCCTGTTCTTTCTCAAGAAGAAAGGGTAATGGATTAATAGTCAAGAGACTAGGAGTGGCAGCCCTTATGTTATTCACTTTCCAACATTAGTGTATACCAAACCACTACTGATTTACACAATTTGTTCACTTTCTCAGCAGTATGAGACTATGAACCCATGACTGTAGTTACACCTTAAAATTAATTATTCACAGATGGTGTAAACATTTTACTAAGGAGAGTCTAAAACAACAAGGTTGAAGATATTAAATAGTCTTAAATAAAGTAAAAGTTCTTAGTGTGTAAGGCTGAAGAGAGACTAGCATATATAGTAAGAAAGGGTTTTCTGTAGTTGGAAGTTATCAAAAGAAAAAAGTTCTAAAAAAACTTTTCTTGACAGATGTGAAGAATGATTGTTATTTAGTATTCCTAAACAATGATTAAGGAAGAAATGATGAAATATCTATAAATTCAAATTTTAAAAATAGGAAAATATAAAGAGATTAGTGTTGAACATTGAGTTGGAAATCATCAGCATCCCGACCAAATTATCAATCACTGAGCTTCTGTTTGGACTCTGGGAATGATGAGAAACTCATGATCTCATGAGCAAGCCTATGCACTCATTAGACAAATTCAACTGTCATTTAAAAAGCTGTTAGCCAACATTTATTTCTATAGAATTTCCATGTACTGATAAACTTATGAGAATTAAAAACAAATGTCGAGCTAAAACTATCATTCCTTACCATAATATATACTTTATTATTTGATTTTTTTTGAAAAGTAAAATTCTGCTTTATTTTTAACTGCATGAGGACACTGACATGAAAATAAACAGGAAAGGAAATAAGTAATCTAAGACTGTGACTTTCCAATTTCATCCAGGTTGGGCTTGGTTTAAGTCTGAGTTGAAGATACACATGTTTCTTTATTGTGACCTATCTTACTGATAAAGAATTCCATAATTTTTCATCCCTTTACTAAATAAGTATAAAGATACTAAATGTCAATCTTCTTGCTAGTTTTAAGATATAGCTCATAAGACTGTTGCAGGAAGGGGGACCCCTTCCAGGGCCCAAGAGTGAGCTCTTGTCTAACACTCAGAAATGAATTGTCCAAGGAGACACAGGTACTGACAAAGCAAACGACTTTATTAGGAAGAGGCGCCAGGGTGGAAGCAGCAGGGTAAGGGAACCCAGGAGAACTGTTCAGCTATGTGGCTTGAGGTCTCAGGTTTTATGCTAATGGGGTTAGTTTCCAGGTTGTCTCTGGCCAGTCATCTTGCTTGGCCCATATTTGGTCTGACTCAGGGTCCTTCCAGGTGGCACATGCATCTCTCAGTGAAGATGGATTCCAGCGTGAAGGTTTCTGGGAAGTTGGCAGGACATATCATCTCCTCCCTCCTCCTTTCGACCCCTCCGAATTCTCCCAGTTAGTTTTTGGTAGCAGCACCGTGTTCCTTATCAGGACTGTTGCCTCCTGTTGTGAGGCAACTCAGGAAAGCAGTTATCATCCTGCCTGGCCAAGGCAGGCAGTTTTGGTCAACGGTTCCCTAACAATCTGTTATCAGTCTTGAAATGTACCTTGAGGCCTTATTTGTTGGGATGTGTGTACAGCTAATTTAACTTAGCTCAGTTATTAAACATGCTTTGCTGACTCTTCTAAGCCTTTTTTTTACCTTTCTCGACTGATAATAAAGGGAATTTTTTTTTTTTTGCGGTACATGGGCCTCTCACTGTTGTGGCCTCTCCCGTTGTGGAGCGCAGGCTCAGCGGCCATGGCTCATGGGCCCAGCCGCTCCGCGGCACGTGGGATCCTCCCGGACCGGGGCACAAACCCGTGTCCCCTGCATCGGCAGGGGGACTCACAACCACTGCACCACCAGGGAAGCCCTAAAGTGACTTTTTGATGGTGGCTCAAGTGGTGTGCAGGGGTGGATTACACTGTCCTTCCCCTCTTTCTTCATCACCTGCTTCCATCCATTAGTCCCTAAATAAGTATCTGTTATTCCTTAGAACATTCCAGGGGTATTCTTGTTGGGATTTCCAAAAAGTCCTCTTAAACAGCATCATTCTTTCCTACCCAGTTCTGAATAATTTGAGAAATAAAAAAAGAATGATAGCATGGGAGCAAAAATATTGCCTTTGTTACTGATAATGAACAGATTTTGGTAGTAAATCTGTTCATTTGGAATACTAATGTTCCTATCACCCCTGCCCTGCAGGGTGCTGGCAACCCTGGATAATTGGAAGAGGCCACCAACCCAAAGAGTGTTTCTGCAGCTGACAGCTTCCTCCCAAGAGAAAGGAAGGCAGAGGTGAGTCAAGTGCCTGGTTAATTGCCTCAAATTTACACATCAAACAGATCATCTCACCTTCCTAATGACAAAGAGAGGTGACCAGTTTGTTGAGAAAAAAATTCTTCCTCAAGTCAGATAAGAGTGGTGGTGGGGATAATGTTCCCAATTAACTACTCAGTGAGAAGATATGGTGGGGCGGGGTCTTTCTCTGCTGGTCACAGAAGCTTCAGAGCACCATTTTCTTCCAGAAGTCCCCTGTTCCAAAGGGATATCAGGTGAGGTTAATACATACTAGTTGACACTATTTTTTACACTGTTTTGACTAGTTTTTCTTCTAGCTTATACATGTTTTTCTTCTAGGGACAGTCACAATCACCCAAAACTCCTCAGCAAGTACCTGTGTACATTGCCACTGTGTTCCAACACTTATGCTTTTGTAGCCGTTTATTAATGTTTACTTACTTCCTTTATTGTTTTGTATTAAGACCACATTTTAAAAATCTCTAGTTATTTATAATGAAGTATTTATATCATGACTTCCTTAGAGCAAGAGAGGTTCTTAGTAAACATCACCCTATACTCACATTTTAAACATAAAGAAACTGAAGTCAAGAGACACAGACTTACATGAGGTCTCAAAATTAAGGTAAATAACCACTTTTTAAAAGAAAACAACCATGTCCTGACTGTAAAATATGTTAAGTGATTAGAACATATATACTTTTGAATATATTTATTTTATAAATGTATATCTCAATTGATACTTACAACTCTGGAGGTATGTAATATTATTGTCCTAACTTTCTAGATAAAGAACTGAGGTTCAAAGGAATTATGCTGGTGTTAGAAAAGAATAGTTGCTTGGATTTGTAATATAAGAAAGAGCTGCAGTATATAAATTTTATCAAACTGGTGTTCAACTAATTCTTCATTTCATTAATGTAGCCTATTTGGAGACTTTCTAGGATTCATTAGCACAAACCACATTGCTCTCAGCTTCCTATACATTAGGTTTTGGTGAGTTTAGCTTTCTTAGGGTAGCCAATCAATTACTACTATTTCAGCTGCTTTCCAGCTTCCAAAATTTGGTTGCTGTTTTTTACTCTACTGTTCTTTGGCTTTTTAATTTAACGTTCCTTACTTGTAATTTAGTGAGATTTTAGTAGGGAGCAGAAGGAAGGAGGTGGGTTCAATCTGTCTACTTTAACCAGAAACTATACTTGGTGAAGATTTTGGTTTTGATTAATTTAAGCCAATAAACTAAACTCAAATATTCTTCAACATAAATTATTTTTTCATATGTTCCCCATATTTTGCCTCTAGGTATTTAAAGAATTTGTTGTTTTATACCTATTGTATATTCTGAGAAAGCATTATTAGTAAAACAAAAGTTAATAATTTTCTGATATTTATGTGCCCAGACAATTAGAGAATTCTCTTAGTAATTTCAAACTGCTTAGTTTTCCAGATAGGTAATAAATCCTTTGTTAATGATGCTTTACTTTTGAAATGCACTTTTATCTGATATTCAATGTGATATAGACAATCAACTGAGTTATGAAATAAACACCTTCCACAGCTTTATTTGTACTTAAGCAAATTACACAACATTGGAATTAGTTGTGCCTTTAAACTTTGAATATATTGTTTATAAAATTGTCTACCTCTGGAGAGCATTCTTGAATTGATATCTGACTTTAAAATTTTGCTGTTTTATTATTTATTATCTCTTTTTCTCTCTCTATATATAAATAATACAAATATATTTATATGATATATAAATGTATTTGATATATTTCATATATAATTATAGAAAATTTTTCATTTTACTCAAACTTCTAATATTCTGCATATAATTATGTAAAATATAAATTATACTTTTTATAGTATCTTGCCTACACTTTTTTATTTTCTTGAATTTTATTTTAATTTTTTTTAATACAGCAGGTTCTTATTAGTCATCTATTTTATACATATTAGTGTATATATGTCAATCCCAATCTCCCAATTCATCCTACCACCCCTGTCCCTGCTTTCCCCCCTTGATGTCCATATGTTTGTTCTCTATATCCGTGTCTCTATTTCTGCCATGAAAACTGGTTCGTCTGTACCATTTTTCTAGATTCCACATAAATGTGTTAGTATACAGTATTTGTTTTTCTCTTTCTGACTTTCTTCACTCTGTATGACAAACTCTAGGTCCATCGATATCTCTACAAATGACCCAATTTTGTTCCTTTTTATGGTTGAGTAATATTCCTTTGCACATATGTACCACATCTTCTTTATCATTCACCTGTCAATGGACATTTAGGTTGATTCCATGTCCTGGCTATTGGAAATAGTGCTGCAGTGAATATTGGGGTACATGTGTCTTTTTGAATTATGGTTTTCTCTGGGTATATGCCCAATAGTAGGATCACTGGGTCATATGGTAATTCTACTTTTAGTTTTTTAAGTAACCTGCATACTGTTCTCCATAGTGGCTGTACCAATTTACATTCCCACCATCAGTGCAAGAGGGTCCCCTTTCCTCCACACGTTCTCCAGCACTTGTTGTTTGTAGATTTTCTGATGATGGCCATTCTGACTGATGTGAGGTAATACCTCATTGTAGTTTTGATTTGCATTTCTCTAATAGTGATGTTGAGCAGCTTTTCATGTGCCTCTTGACCATCTGTATGTCTTCTTTGGAGAAATGTCTATTTGGGTCTTCTGCCCATTTTTTGATTGGGCTGTTTTTTTCTAATATTGAGCTTTACAAGCTGTTTATATATTTTGGAGATTAATCCTTTGTCCGTTGATTTGTTTACAAATATTTTCTCCCATTCTGAGGGATGTCTTTTTGTCTTATTTATAGTTTCCTTTGCTGTGCAAAAGCTTTTAAGCTTCATTAGGTTTCATTGGTTTATTTTTGTTTTTATTTACTTTAGGAGGTGGATCAAAAAAGATATTGCTGTGATTTATGTCAAAGTGTGTTCTTCCTATATTTCCTCTAAGAGTTCTATAGTGTCCGATCTTACATTTAGGTCTTGAATCCATTTTGAGTTTATTTTTGTGTACGGTGTTAAGGCAGGTAGAGTAATATTGGTTGTAGGTTCTTCCCTTTCATCAGTTTAAATATATTGTGCCACTCCCTTCTGGCTTGTAGAGCTTCTACCGAGAAATCAGATGTTAACCCTATGGGAGTTCCCTTGTCTGTTATTTGTGATTTTTCCTGTGTTGCTTTTAATACTTTTTATTTGTCTTTAATTTTTGTCAGTTTGATTAGTACATGTCTCAGTGTGTTTCTCCTTGAATTTATCCTGCCTGGGGCTCTCTGTGCTTCCTGGACTTGGGTGGCTCTTTCCTTTTCCTTGTTAGGGAAGTTTTCGACTATAATCTCTTCAAATATTTTCTTGGGTCTTTTCTCTCTCTCTTCTCCTTCTGGGGCCCCTATAATGTGAATGTTGTTGCGTTTAATGTTGTCCCAGATGTCTCTTATGCTGTCTTCATTTCTTTTCATTCTTTTTTCTTTATTCTGTTCTGCAGCAGTGAATTCCACCATTCTGTCTTCCAGGTCACTTATCATTTCTTCTGACTCAATTAGTCTGCTATTGATTCCTTCTAGTGTATTTTTCATTTCAGTTATTGTATTGTTCACCTCTGTTTGTTTGTTCTTTAATTCTTCTTGGACATTGTTAAACATTTCTTGTACCTTATCGATCTTTGCCTCCATTCTTTTTCCGAAGTCCTGGATTATCTTCACTATCATTATTCTGTATTCTTTTTCTGGAAGGTTGTCTATCTCCACTTCATTTAATTATTTTTCTGGGGGTTTATCTTGTTCCTTCATCTGGTATGTAGCCCTCTGCCTTTTTATTTTGTCTGTGTTTCTGTGAATGTGGTTTTCATTCCACAGGCTTCAGGATTGTAGTTCTTCTTGCTTCTGCTGTCTGCCCTATGGTGGATGAGGCTATCTAAGAGGCTTGTGCAAGCTTCCTGATGGGAGGGACTGGTGGTGGTAGAGATGGCTGTTCCTCTGATGGGCAGAGCTCAGTAAAAGTTTAATCCACTTGTCTGCTGATGGGTGGGGCTGAGTTCCCTCCTTGTTGGTTGTTTGGCCTGAGGCGACCCAGCACTGGAGGCTACAGACTCTTTGGTGGAGCTAATGGCAGACTCCGGGAGGGCTCATGCCAAGGAGTACTTCCCAGAACTTCTGCTGCCAGTGTCCTTGTCCCCACAGTGAGCCACAGCCACCCCCCACCTCTGCAGGAGACCCTCCAACACTAGCAAGTAGATCTGCTTCAGTCTCCCCTGGAGTCACTGCTCCTTCCCCCTTCCTGATGCACACACTACTTTGTGTGTGCCCTCCAAGAGTGAAGTCTCTGTTTCCCCAGTCCTGTCAAAGTCCTGCAATCAATTCCCACTAGGCTTTGACGTCTGGTTCTCTGAGAATTCCCCCTCCCATTGCCACACCCCCAGGTTGGGAAGCCTGACATGGGGCTCAGAACCTTCACTGCAGTGGGTGGACTTCTGTGGTGTTATTGTTCTACAGTTTGTGAGTCACCCACCCAGCGGTTATGGGATTTGATTTTATTGTGATTGTGCCCCTCATACTGTCCCATTGCAGCTTCTCCTTTGTCTTTGGATGGGGGGTATCTTTTTTCATGAGTTCTAGTGTCTTCCTGTTGACGATTGTTCAGCAGTTATTTGTGATTCCAGTGCTCCCTCAAGGGGGAGTGAGCGCACGTCCTTCTACTCCACTGTCTCTTGCCTACGCTTCTAATTACATCTCCTGTTGACTGTATTATCTGTTTCTCTCTTTGATTAGATTTGCCAGATGACTATATAATTTTTGGTGAAAAAATTCTCATTTGTATATCAATTTTACTACTTTTTACATATTTTATGTTTAATATTTTCCCTTGTAATTTTCTTCATCATTTGTTAATTTAGTGAGTTGCATTTTTATCTCACTGATTTTAATTATTAATTTTCACAACAAAATAGTTTAAAGTTGAGAATTGACACATATAGCTTTGGGTACCTTTCATGTTTTTGTCAGGAAGTATGTTTTTTTCTGAATTATCTGGAAATGTAATGATGGTTTTGTTTTGGGTTGAGTTGTGTTCTCAAATTTTTATGTTGAAATTCTAACCCTCAGTGCCTCGGAATGTTCATCATTTGGAAATAAGAATGTTGTGGATGTAGTTAAGATGAGGTCATGTTGGAGTAAGGTGGGTCACTAATCCAATATGACTGGGGTCTTTTATAAAAAGAACCTCATGTGGAGGGATATACATGCATACAGGGAGAACAGCACGGGAACATGAAGACAGAGACCAGGGCAATGCAAGAGTAGTCAAGGAACACCAGAGATTGCAAGCAAACCACCAGAAACTAGGAGGGAGGTATGGAATTGATTCTCCCTCACAGCCCTCAGAGAGAACCAATCCTGCTGACACCTTGATCTCAGATTTCTAGCCTCCAGAGCTGTAAGACAATACATTTCTGTTATTTAAACCACTCTGTAGTACTTTGTTAGGGCAGCCCTAGGAAACTAACATAATTACAATTTTCCTTATACTGTATAAGACCTTGTACTGTAAAAGGATTTTTCCATTGAAAAAAAGCAGTTGTGAAATAGTTTGAACTTTCCTGTTTAGATGAACACTAAATATCATTATTGTTAGAAATATCCCAAAGTCACTTGAAGTTTTGTTCTTTCAGAATATAAAATGTGATATATATCAACTTCTTTATTCAATTAATATTTATCCAGCTTATAAGGTACCAAGCATTGCTATAAGTGCTGGGGAAACTGTAGTGAACAAGTCACATGAGGCCTGTATTTATGAAACTTAATATAAGTAACAGAGGAAAACACATAATAAACACATAAATAGATTTTCAGATTGTGTTACATCCTATGGAGGAAATATAGAGTTGTATATTACAAAGTAAGAAGGGTAAGGCATGGAGAATGGTTAAAGAAGGTCCTGTCCAAAACTCAAAGACTGTGAAGGAGCCAACTAGCTGGAATAGTGAGTGCACATTCTGAGCAGAAGCATTAGTAAGTGCATCTGCGAGATAAGAATAAATATGACCTGTTCAGAAAGGAGACCAGGTTGTCTGGAACAATGTGGAGAGTGGTTAGAGAAGTAGACCAGGAACAAATCATATACAGCCAGAGAGTGGACCCTGCTGTGGTTTGGCATCTAGCGTCCATTTCTATTTTTCCTGGTAAGGAAACACAATTGTCTCAGTCCTGTGCAGAATCTCCGCTTGTATCTCTCCACCCAACTTTCCCAGAGGTAGATACTTGACTTGGGCCTGGCTAAGAAGCTTTCATATTACTCTGTCATATACTTGTGACCAAATCAGAGGAGGAGCGATTCCTAAAGGTGAGACGTAACTCTCTTCTGCAGCATGAGAACCAGGCATTTCATCATCGTGTAGATACCTAGTTATGATGCAGAGAGCCAGCCAAGAGTCAGAGAATGGATTCTGTAGACATCATCTAAGTCCTTCACTCAGGGAACTCTGAAGCCAGATCTATTCTGATGGGACACATCTATTTTGAGTTGGGTTTTTGGTCTATTAAGGTCATAATAGAAAGAGTTTATATGTACTAATTCTTCTTTATTAATTATATTGTTTTAATAATTTTCATTTTTTCTACTTATTCAGCCTTTGAATGATACCAGTATTTTTAAATCTCTCACTGCAATTGTATTTCTGTCAACATTTCAATGTATATCTCTTCATTACAACTTATACCATTTTTGATATAAAATGACCTGCTTTGACTGGTTTGATTATTTTGGTCTGAGTTCCTGTTGCTAGTAGGAGAGGCCCAGGTTTGCTTTTGCTTTTTTTTTCTTTTAGGTCATTACCCATTCTCTAGTTTTTATAATTTCTTTCTTTTTTTCTTTTATTCTTTTGTCCTTTTTGAAGTATTTCATGTGAATTGATTATCATTAGTTTTTTCTTTTTCTTTCTTTTTCTTTTTCTTTTTAAGCAATGTGAATTCCTACCCTAATGTGCCAGGCCTTACATGCCCTTGTTCTTCAGTAACTTCTGACTTCATGGGCAGATATGATCAGTCTCATTGCTGTAGCTACCCTGGTCTTCTTGCTAATCTTTAAATACTCCTGACACATTTTCTCTTTAATATGTACCATTATCAAGCATACTTCATGTTTTACTTAATTTATCTTGTGGATCACCTGGCTCTCTTAGTAAAATGCAATGCTATGAGGGAAGAGATTTTTGTCTGTTAATCACTCTATACATAGGACCTAGAATATTGCTTAGTGTATAATAGGTACATACAAATACTTGTTGACTGAATGAATTGAAGATATATATATGCTTTTTAAAGCTATAATATTTAATTTTGGCACCTGGTTCTCTTAGTAAAATGCAGTGCTATGAGGGAAGAGATTTCTGTCTGTTAATCACTCTATACATAGGACCTAGAATATTGCTTAGTGTATGATAGGTATGTACAAATACTTGTTGACTGAATGAATTGAAGACATATATATGCCTTTTAAAGCTATAATATTTAATTTTGGCATCTATTTCTATTATTTTGTGCTTCTGAGCTGTTCTTTTTTTCTATATATATAAATAGTCTTTTTTTTTTTGGCCTGCCACACAGCTTTGTGAGATCTCAGTTCCCCAACTAGGGATTGAACCTAGGCCCTTGGCAGTGAGAGCTCAGAGTCCTAACCACTGGATGATGAGGAAATTCCCAGTAGTCTTATTCTTATTTGCTTATTAACTTCTGGAATTATTTCAAAGTTTGTCATATGCCTTTTAGTTAAATGGATGGTTTCCTGAAAACTTTTCTGTGAGATTTATAAGCCAAAATTTTTGGAATGAGGAGATTTATAAGCCAACATTGTTGGAATGAGGAGATTAAGGTTAAATTTTTGCTTCAATACCTTCCAAATTTGTGACTTAGGCAAGTTCTTTAACCTCTCTGTGACAACTTCCTTATCCATCTCCACAACACATGATATAAAATAGTGGAAGAGAAACACAAACCTATAAGAAAGGCACCTGGTTGGAAAACAGCAGAATAGGAAATGTAGCAGTGTCTTCTCCACAGCATGTATTTCCTGCTGAATAGAAATAGTTGAGTCCCTGCCTGCCAGGGGAATAGGCTTCTGCATTGTCTCTGCTCTCAAGGGAGAGGCTCCTTCTCCATTGTCCTCCATGACCACAACAGAGAAGGTTCTTTCTCTGTCTACACTGCTTTGGTAGTCCACTTCCTGTTGTGGTGAGTCGGTGGCCCTAGGAATGAACATTTACATGTTGTTGTCAGGTTTTTAAGTGTATTTCATCAATAGAGTCCTCTGAAAAACTTAATCTTCTGTAATACTTATTTGTTGGGCTAATAACCACAACCAAGATCTTGACTACACTCCTTTTTCTCCCCACATCTAACCTTTAGTTTAATGGCCTCTGCCTTGAGTTCAGGAAATATTGACCATGAATCAGATTTTCTTCTTAACCAAATTTGTTCATTCTGCCTGGTGAAGAATGCCCAATGAAGGAGCCCTAGAATAAGCATGAGTCTCACTCTCAATAATCATATTTGCTGCAAAATTGCTTACTTTCTGATTCTCTGAAGGTATGAGCTTCAGCTCAAGGATAGAGAAATTGGTTTTATAAGCCTGTAAAAGCACCAAATGAAAGGATTCAGTCTGCTTAGAAGGCCTGTTATAGACAGAAATCATGTTCCTTCTCAAGGTTGCATTTTCTTTTGTTTCTCCTTTCAGCTCAATCTTCCTTAGGCTGAATTTCTCTCTGTTGTATAGTCTTTTGCTGAAAGCCACAGTGTGAAACCAACTCATCAAACATTTCGAATTTTTCATGTTATTTTTTCCTACTTCTATATCTCTCTAGTAGGAGGCCTGTTATGCTAGAAATAAAGAAAAATGGTGGGGGGTGTGTGAAGGTAGATAATGACTATTGATTAAAACAGTCAGCAAAGTCTGCCTGACTCCGGGCTTAATAAATGTTTATTGAATTATTTTACTTGGGTTCATAGTTGCTTCTGACAGCTCTTAACATTAAGAATGTTTTGTTATTTTAAAAATCTTTTCTTAAACTCTTTCTCCCCTGATGCTTGCATTAATTAGTATGATCAGGCTGCCATTTGAAATACCACAGGTTGAGTGGCTTAAAAACACATAAATTTATCTTCTCACAGCTCTGAAGGCTAGAAGCCCAAGATCAAGGTGCCAGCAGGGTTGGTTTCTGGTGAGACCTCTCTGCCTGCCTTACAGATGGCTGCCTTTTCTATGTGCATCAGTGGGGAGAGAGACCCAGTCATTGGATTAGGGCCCACCCTTATAACTTCATTTAATCTTAATTATCTCCTTAAGGGACCTATCTCCAAATATAGTCACATTGAGGATTGAGGCTTCAACATATGAATTTTGGAGAGGTACAATTCCATCTATAACAACCCCCTTTTTAAGCAAAATTTTACTAATTAAGTTTCTCTTGGAGTATCTGTTGCTCTCACTGCAAACAACACAGTACCACTTATAGGACAGAGGAATTGCTTAGTAGTATTGATGAAATGGGAAATCTTTCACACTGAAGCAGATTAAGAATAATTAATATAGAATGTATTTAGTCAGAGGGTTAGAAAGGTACAATCACATGATTATTGTGCTTGAAAATGTATGTTGAGTTGTTAATATGTGTGTTGAGTTTGCAATATGCCAAATTAATAGAAAGGGTAAAGGAGGTCTTAGTAAGATAGAGGAAGATACAAGAGAAAGTAGGAAGAAACTGTGAGGATTCTGCATTCTTGTAACTGTGAAAATGATGCATTCTGGGAAATATTAAGTCTGACCAAGTAGGGTAAAGGCTTCAATTAAGAATGGACTGTGCCACATATAGACAATGGAATATCATTCAGCCATCAAAAGAAACGAAATTGAGTTATTTGTAGTGAGGTGGATGGACCTAGTGTCTGTCATACAGAGTGAAGTAAGTCAGAAAGGGTAAAACAAATACTGTATGCTAACACATATATATGGAATCTAAAAAAACAAACAAAAAAAACTGGTTCTGAAGAACCTAGGGACAGGACAGGAATAAAGACTCAGACCATAAAG
The DNA here is from genome assembly GCF_025265405.1 of Mesoplodon densirostris. NCBI lineage: Eukaryota > Metazoa > Chordata > Mammalia > Artiodactyla > Ziphiidae > Mesoplodon > Mesoplodon densirostris. The sequence goes on along the minus strand of NC_082668.1, from coordinate 82,180,321 downwards.
AATGGACTTGAGGACACGGGGAAGGGGAAGCTGGGTTGAAGTGAGAGGCTGGCATTGACATATATATATACTACCAAATGTAAAATAGATAGCTAGTGGGAAGCAGCCACATAGCACAGGGAGATCAGCTCGGTGCTTTGTGACCACCTAGAGGGGTGGTTTCCTTGGTTATCAGACCAAGGTAAGCCATTTGTTATGAGTGCCTAATGCATTCTAGGCACTGAACATGTAGCAGTGAATTAAATGCAGGTGATGCCATGACCCATATCTCCTCAGCCTCTGGCCATAGAAAGACAGTTTCTATGCAGGTTGACAACTTTTCCCAACTTTGCTTCTCAACCTAAACATTAGGCTTTTTCCAGAACTCCAGAAATTGTTCACCCCACACAACTGACACCCCAGGAGAACTGGGAATGGAGCATTATCAGGAGAAATATCCTCAATGGGAGAATTCTGACGTACAGCCAATTGTGCTGTAATGCTTGTTTTGAAAATGTGAATTTGTTCCAACACAATATATTAAGGAATGATTTGAGCAGATTCCCAAATATTTTGTTTGTTTATTAGCATGACTTCTTCCATGAGAAACATTAAATTAGGGATTAGCAAACTCCGACCCATTGCCTATTTTTGTAAATAAGTTTTCATTGGAGCAGCAGAGGCATGTTTGTTTTTCAAAAACGTTTTTATGACTATGGCAGTGTCTATATGGCCCTCAATACCGAAAATATTTACTCTCTGATCCTTTAAGAAAAAAGATGATACATACAGGTGGCCAACAAACACATGAAAAGATGCTCAACATCACTAATCATTAGAGAAATGAAAATCAAAACTATAATGAGGTATCACCTCACACCAGTCAGAATGGCCATCATTAGAATGTCTACCAATAACAAATGATAGAGAGGTTGTGGAGAAATGGGAACCCTCTTGCACTGTTGGTGGGAATGTAAATTGATAGAGCCACTATGGAGAACAGTATGGAGGTTCCTTAAAAAACTAAAAATAGAATTACCATATGACCCAGCAATCCCACTACTAGGCATGTACCCGGAGAAAACCACAATTCAAAAAGATACATGCACCCCAATGTTCATTGCAGCACTATTTATAATAACCAGTACATGGAAGCAACCTAAATGTCCATCCACAGAGGAATGGATAAAGAAGATGTGGTACATATACACAATGGAATATTACTCAGCCATAAAAAGGAACGAAATTGGGTCATTTATAGAGACGTGGATGGACCTAGAGACTGTTATACAGAGTAAAGTTAGTCAGAAAGAGAAAAACAGATATTGTTTATTAACACATAAATGTGGAATCTATAAAAATGGTATAGATGATCTTATTTCCAAAGAAGAAATAGAGACAGACGTAGAGAACAAACATATGGATGCTAAGGGAGGGGGGGATGAACTGGGAGATTGGGGTTGACATATACACACTATTGATGCTATGTATAAAATAGATAACTAATGAGAACCTACTGTATAGCTCAGGGAATTCTACTCAGTGCTCTGTGGTGACCTAAATGGGGAGGAAATCCAGAAAAGAGGGGGTATATGTATGTATATTTATGGCTGATTCACTTTGCTGTACAGTAGAAACTAATTCAACATTGTAAAGCAACTACACCCCAATAAAAATTAATGAAAAAAAGATGATAATCCTCGATTAGGTGAATGCAGGAAAAAACATGCAGCTGACCAAAGCCAATTAAAAAAAAAAAAGTACACACACACACCTCGAACATCTACCAGTGACCTGCATATGTTATGAACCACACCCAGTCACTCCTAGCCTTATAAATTTCTATCAGATTTCACATGATTCTTCTTCTACCACTTTGCCATAACTCACAAACTGAAACCCTTCCAGCATGCCCTTCCACAAGCCAACATCAGGCCTTTGAAGTAAAATGCCATATTTATTGTAGATTTTACGTATTTCTTAAACTTTTAGCATGTGTGACACACTGTGCTACCATTTTTTAAAAAAATGAATTTATTTATTTATTTATTTATATTTGGCTGTGTTGGGTCTGTTTCTGTGAACAGGCTTTCTCTAGTGGCGGTGAGCGGGGGCTACTCTTCGTTGTGGTGCACGGGCTTCTTATTGTGGTGGCTTCTCTTGTTGCAGAGTATGAGCTCTAGGTAAACGGGCTTCAGGAATTGTGACACGTGGGCTCAGTAGTTGTGGTGCATGGGCTTATTTGCTCCACGGCATGTGAGATCTTCCTGGACCAGGGATCAAACCCGTGTCCCCTGCATTGGCAGGTGGATTCTTAACCACTGTACCACCAGGGAAGTCCCTGTGCTACCATTTTTAAGGATTCTATCTTTTTTATGTGTGACTGATGAAGCTTTTGAGTATTGTGCTCCTAACTTAATTTTTCTCCATAAGCCCTGTGATTTTTATTGCATGATTTTCTTTAGCACACTGATTTTTTTTTAGGAACACATATGCCACATTCTATCAGAACTGGCTGTACTTTCTACACTCTATTTCTAGGAAGTTCTCCAGAAGAGTGAGTCCCAATTAGCCAATCAGTGACTTGCTTATTAACAGAGAGATTAAATGGCTATTCTCTCTTCCCTGGCTCACTTCTCCCACTCCTTCTTTGTGCTTCCTTGGATCACTTTTCATGTAAGCCACTTTCTCCCAAGTCCTTGTCTCAGACTCTAATTCTGGGGGAACAAATTAAGACAACAGGTTCCTGCCCTCAGGGAACATACATCCTAATTTGGTAGAGAAACTATGATCAAGCAAATAAATGAGCAAACAACAAGCAAACAAGATAAATACAGATTGGGGTGTTTTATGTAGAAAATAGCCAGGGTGATGAGAGAAAAAAAAAGGGGGGTCACTTTAAAAAAGATTCAGGGAAGGGCTCTCTGAGGAGGAGACATTTGACTTGAGCCATGAAGGATGAAAATGAGCCAACTAGGGTAAAATGGTGATGGTGTTATAATGAGAAATACTAGAGGCAAATCACTCAATGGAAAAGGACCAGTGTGGTACATAATGAAGTTATATCAATACTTGAGGATGTGTTGGGCACTGCAGTACTTGTCATTTCTCTTACTGGTATGACAACAACCAGTACAAGTACACTATGTCTTGATAAAGCCACATTGTACTCACTGTATGGAAGGGTCCACAGGCTGCAAGGCTGAAGTTCACACTTAGCATTTGTGAGTCAGCGTAGGTGGGTAGAAACATTAGCAACTCACTGCCTCATTTGTTCTCCCTGCCCTTTACTGCTATGAAAATAGAATTTTCAGAGAAAGATAAGAACCAACAAGTGTGGTATAAAACTACAATGTGTGGTACAGATAAAGCATCTAAAATGACCCTGGGGATCCTCAAGTCCCCAGTAGAGGGTCTCAAGGAACAGTGATGGCTTTGACATTGCATTGACAGTTATCATGGAGAGTGGTCACAATCATGATGCTGATTGATTATCAACCCTCAGTGCAGAAAAAAAAAAGAAAAATATTCTCAACTATTAAACTTCTTGCCAATTTGGAAGAAACACACAATTTGAACATTCATTATAGGACTGGCTCCTAAAACTTAAGGTATCTTATCAAAAAGAAAGGAACAGAGGGAAGAAAAGATGGATCGGGAGAAATGACATTGTGAGTGTCCACACGTCAACACTCTTCGGCACATTTTACATGTTATCCTACTCATCTTCACAATAACCATATGTGATAGTCTACCCAACTTTTATATACAAGGAAACTGAATCTTGGAGAGGTTCTATAATTTGCCCAAGTTCACAGAGCTCCTTCAAACCAAAGTGTATCTGGCTTCATGCTAACAGAGAAAAACATCAGTTACTAATATAGACTGAGTGGATATGAGTAATTTTAAAGAAAAGAACAAACATGGGAAAAAATGAGTGCCAGCTTTAAGACTTCATTTAGAAAGGGTTGGAAAGGAGAGAAGACAAGAAATGCTGCAGTGGTGCCCGAGGTTGTCTCAAATGTATTGTATGGTCTTTAGCAGTGGATCATCACCTCTGCTAAGATACACGGTGTTGGGCTTACTGTCAGTAATTAAACATTTGTGCTGATTTTGAAGAATTTTATGGACATAGTAGGGAAGCCAAACTGATTTAATTGTTTTGCTAATTGCTATTCAGCCTCAGTATAATGGCAGGTGTTTGCATTTGTGTAGTTAGGAAGAGGGCCAGAATACCATTTGTAAGAAATCCTACACTAAAATTTAAGTAAGAACTGTATCAGTTGACTAAATTCTGTCCCATAAAGCAGGTGGTTTGAAATTTTTTTATGTTATTATATTAAGATGCTGTTTCTCTAGCTCTTTTTCTACTATCTTCATGACAGTGTACTGATATATATCTAGATTTGTCTGTCTATCTAGTCTTTTTTTTGCACATTTAGGAATGAGGCTGTTAATGAGCTAATAGGATTACTTAATATGGAAAAGTATGGAACTAAAGTAAAACCCATCAATAGCACCATTTTGTTTTCCCTGCCCTTTACTGCTATGAAAGTAAAGGGCAGGGAGAACAAATGAGGCAGTGAGTTGCTAGCGTTTCTACCCACCTATGCTGACTCACAAACGCTAAGTGTGAACTTCAGTCTTGCAGGCTGTGGTCCCTTCCATACAGTGAGTATAACATGGCTTTATCAAGACATAGTGTACTTGTACTGGTTGTTGTCATACCAGTAAGAGAAATGACAAGCACTGCAGTGCCCAACACATCCTCAAGTATTGATATAACTTCATTATGTACCACACTGATCCCTTTCCATCAAGTGATTTGCCTCTAGTATTTCTCATTTCCAACCTTTCCTCCCCCGTTCTTCATCTCTTTTTCTTCCTTTAAACTCTTCTTAAATTTATCGCCATATATTTCATATTTAACTTCATAAATTTATTCATAAATTTAAATTTTTAAAAAATTTATCTTCATTCTTTTTAAAAATCCTGTTCTTATTTGCATTATACTACATGACTGTACTTTGTGTTTCATCTTCAAGTTGGCATATTTTCTGTGACAATAGGGATTCTCTGTGCATAAATTGCTGTTTGAAATTTTTTATGTTCTACTTGAAAGACAAACCCTATTACTGACAGAGTGTCCTGTTGGTCAAATAGGTTAATCAAGATATCAGGAAGTTTGGGGAAATTGCTACAAACATACACTGCACTGTATTATTTTTTTCATAACTGTTTTATGAATATGAAGAAAGTGAAGAAGGAAGTAACTGTGCTAATCTTTATCTGAGTCATGTCTTTCCAGGAAACATCAGACAGTTAAGATATCCTCTCACCATTTTGTTTTCTGAAATCTCCTCATCATTTTATGTTTCAACAAACTGGCTAGCCTAACAACAAAGGACCTGCCCTCTCTCATACTCCAAAAAATGACTCACCTCCACCTCTCCTCAGTGATTCAGTTTAGACCCATCTCTGTTCTTCTTCATGACTCCCATAAGACTCACTGGTAATTTTTCTGTTTACCTGCCTCTATAAAACTGTTCTTCATTAATGAACATTCACACTATTGCAAAAGCCTTAATATAATCATATCCTTAATTGTCCAGTGCCTTTTGTCTTTCAAAGAGAGTTGAATAACTTGGAAGAGACACTTGAATTTACACTTGGCAAATGCTTTTACCCCACCCATTCTTCTTTGAGTGAAGAACATGGCATGTAGCAACTAGCTGGTTCTATTCACAAATTCTTGGCACCAATATGGCTCCTAAAGCAGAGGACACTGTGTTGAAGTTCATCACCATCAAGTGATATGAGTTGAGTATCATAGGATGACCTGCTACTCCAGAGTATCTTATTCCTACATCACTGGTACACATTCACAGACCTAGCAAAAAGACATGCAAAGGTTTCAGTTCAGCGACTAACATGTAGTGAATGTTCTATTAATAGTACTTTTTACTATTATTGTTAACCAAGTACTCACAATTCTTCTAGTAAATTACACTTTCATTTCTTTGGCTTGGAAGGCCTTCCACATCTGAGATACTCACTAGTAAATGCAAATCCTCTTGGAATGGGTGACATCTGAACCCATTATTGGAAAAGTTATAGATTAGTATGAATTACAACAATAGAGGAGCCAAAGCATTCTCTGTAGTAATGGGTGGCCAAGAAAGGAGAAGGTGCCACAAACAATCTATTTATAATATGACCTTCTATTGGTTGCTCAAGGTCATGGCTACATGTTAGAGTTTCATGTTATTATTAACAGAATAACAAATTTATACTTTATACTCAGATGTGCACAGAGAACATACTTTGCTTACTTTCTATAATGTATTGATATCTAACTTTCCTTATAAACATCCCACCACCACATTACATATATATCCATTCTACTGATTTAAAAAATTTATATATATTTAATATATACAGATATATCTTTTTCCTTTTGTATCTATTCCAGAAAACAAACTAACTAGATGTAGTTCAGTCTGGTAAACTCATTCCAGTCTGATAAGTTAATCTCTGTCTCTTTCATGTCAAAACAAATCTTTAAGATCCCTTCCTCTTCCTCCCTATTCCTTTCCTAGATAGATTGCCCCAGAGGGCAAAATTGCCCCTAGTTGAGAATAACTGGTCTACCATTGATCTGTTTATATTTGAGCTTTGTCATTTTTCAGCTCTATGTAACCTTGGTTAGGTCATGCCACTACTCTAACCCTTAGATACCTCATCTATAAAATGTGTATGATAATAACTACTGCACAGGAGTGTTATGAAGACTAAATGACAAATAAGGCTTATATGACATTGTATCTGAGGGGAGTGGGGAATGAAGACTGAACCTTTGATCTACATGGTAACTTTTATTGCTCCTTGGCAAATGCTGTGGTGTGGCTAATTTGGGCTGCCCTCTGAACCAGTAATTGCTGGTCCTGTTCAGCTATTGATGCCATCTTGTATCAGGTACTTGTCCTTGGTCAGAAAGTCTTCACACATGGTGGCTGCTTTGTCCGGATCCCAGGCCTTTGCCGATTTACCAACTTATCAGTTTCTCTGGGCTCTTCAACCGGAGCACAGAGAACACCCGAACTCCCTATGCTTTATACAGGGCTTGGGAACCAGAAGCATTTCAAAGATTTTGTAGACACTTCCTTTGTTTGTGCTATACAGTGTTCCCACATCATGATGGATGTGACTGTGTTGAGCTATACATAGAGGTTTGTGTCTTTCCAGGAAAAATATCCATTGCCAGTGCTCTCCAGTCCCCCATCCATTTCAGCATTTTTCCCATTATACTTTCACATCCTTCATTTCCCACCTTGGAAGATGGAAAGCAAGGACACAGGTGTCTGATCTTTCTACCCTCTCCACATGTCTGTCTGCTCTTGGTTACAATACACTGGGGCCATAATGGGTGAAATTTCTTTATTTTTACCAATCTATTTAAGGCAGAAACCACCCAACACCCACTTCCATGTCCCATTTTCCACTGGGACAGTGGATCCTAAGGACTTGAAGAGATTCTGCTGGCTAGGACAGACAGGCATCTCCATGGTAAGCAGCATGAGAGAAAACCAGATGGACTACTCTCAAATGCACTGTATGAGACTCTTTGTATTTAACATGATTCTCTGGAGTAAACACCAAAAGCAATTGAGCTCTAATTCCACAGCAGGCCAGCTGGATGAGGGCTCTTTTTTGACCTGCACTGAATTTAATTAGATTAAAAAAATAAAAGACATAAGACGTCTCTTGCAAAGCTTAATTTGTGGACAACTCACATCTGCTATGTAATGTTGTTCCTCTGCACTATAAGTTCAAAATTTCTGATGTTTTGCTTAATATTCACAAGGACTAATGATGTAAATTGATATTTTTAATTTAAAATAGATTTCTTCCTCCTCAAAGTGCAATTTTAACTGATTTACATTTGCATGCTTTGCACAGGCTTTAATAGTTATTTATTTCTCTGAAGGAAATCGAACATTTGCAACTTATTATGCTAGAATATCCTTGAGTTTCCCCATCATCATATGGTATGATAAGTATGTCATAATTGCTGTATCTATATTTTTAATAGTTGTGGCTTTTAAGAATTTGAGGATTTTAGAGACAAGACATACTTAACTCACACATTAATTCTTTACACTGTGCAAAATATCTAAATCAATAAACATTTTAGAAGAAAAAAATCAATACTGCCCAAACTCCAGGGAGTAGAACATGTCCTTGTGCTTCAGGTAAGTGCTGAAGTTCTGTGGGGAGATGCATAATTGGGTTGATTCTGTTTTTGGCTTTGTGATACATCTTGATTATGATACATGTTATATTACCAGTGTCACCCGTTGCAAGAAACCTATGCATTCAGGATCAGAGTCACATTTTCATTGTATATGTTTAGTGTGTGAGGGACATCTTGGGTCATCTGCTTAAAGATATGAGGAAGTGACTATAAGAACAAAACGTTAAAGATGTTTTGTAAACTGATTATTTATTTTCATTTACCAGACCATGGTAATAGAGAAGTATAGTGTTTTACCCAACCCTGGAAAAATGAAGGAACATCAGAAATAACTGAGTTCTAATTCCCCAGCAACAGACCAGATGAGGGCCCTCCATTGACCTCTACTGAATTCAGTTTAATTAAAAGAAAATAAATAAATGAGACATTTCCTGCAAACAACTCAAAATGTTAATGTAAATTTGTTATAACTAGATAAAGGAGTACAGCTATCATCTCATTAGACGTTATCCCCCAAATCATATTTCTTTAAACATTAGTGTATTTTCTATAGTTTAGAGTCAACTGTTTGTTTGAAAAGTTAGGCATCCCTAACTTCCCAAGCCAGGGTTGCTGCATGTGTTCTTTTCAGTTATAATTAGGTGCCAAGGTGCATCCAGGTGGATCAGTTGGGGTTCACAGGTATTCCTCTTCATCACCTCCTATGGACTTGTGTCTCCTCCCAAAATTCATTTGTTGAAGCCCTAACCCCTCAATGTGACTGTGTTTGGAGATGGGGCTTTTAGGAGGTAATTAAGCTTAAATGAGGCCATAAGGGTTGAGTCCTAATCCGATAGGATTAGTGACCTTACAAGAAGAGGGAGAGAGAGATCTCTGTCCATGTGCATGCCTCAGGGAAAAGCCATGTGAACACACACTGAGAAGGCAGCCATCTGCGAGCCGGGAAAAGATCCCTCATCAAAGCTCAACCATGCAGGCACTCTGCTCTCAGGCTATCAGCATCTAGAAGTGTGAGAAATTGATTCCTCTTGTTTAAGCCTCCCAATCTACAGTATCTTGTTATGGTAGCCTGAGCTAAGACACCACCGTTTTGTAAAAGCATCCCTACCTCTTTCTAATCAGTGTCTATTGCCTCTGCTGATATGATGATGACTCTTCTTGCCTGCTGGCCCTTGGTCACAAGGAATCCAAAGAGCCACGGTTGCAGCTGTAGCTTGTAGTTCAGTGAGTCCCTTGTGGTATCCCAAGAGTACACCCTATTTTGGAGACTATATCCTCTAACCCTATAGAAACCAGAGTTGCCAGGATAGAGAGCATAATTTTTTAAGTAGGTATTTGGGAGTGATTGTAAGAAGGGCCAATCCTTCTAGCACCCTCAGTTCTCAGATCAATGAATTCTTATTGGGATCACAGTGCCATGTATAGCTTTCTGATTTAGTACATATATAATGAGTCCTGAATGATGACACCAACTTCTTACAGAGTATTGCTTCCAAGCTGGCACTTTAACACTGTCTTCAACAGGCCATCCCTATATTAGAGGAGACTAGCTGCTTCTGGATGTTGCAGTATGAGATGTAACCAGTGGATCACAACCTTATAGGCCCATTCTTGCATATTCTTTGCTGTAAAATGGGTCCTTGGGTTGGATGCTGCATTATGTGGAATTTAATGCCTGAGGATCATGCATTCCCTAAACCCATGGATAGTGGTTCTGGCTGAAGTTTTGCAGGCAGGAAAGGCAAATCCATACCTGGGAGAGGTATCCATCTCTGTGAGGATTAACAACTGGCACTTCCAGGACAGAATGTCTAGTGTAGTTAACTTTGCATCAAGTGACCACTTGATCTCCTTGAGGAATTGTGCCATATTAGTGGCTCAGTGTTGGTCTTTGTTGCTGACATGTTGGACATTCAGGGGCAGCAGTAACTAGACCAACCTTGGCAAGTGCACTGCTAGAGTAAATGATATTTTAGGTACCTGCATGTAGGGATTTGATCAGTTTCTTTTTTTCAGTTATTAGCATAACTTTCAACCATCATGTATCATATTTCCAATGCATTTTTTTTTTAAATCTACCCTTTTACCATGAAGGCTGACAAAATAACTATCAAACTGGAGAGGTGCCATGCTAAAAAGATTCATAGATTTGGCAGAAATATAAAGGTTTTGTGCTTCAAAGCAAGAAATGTCACCAACTGACTGGGTGTGCTTTGGCACCTTAATATATATGTTTTCCCACATCAAAAGTATGTGTAAGCATATCCAATCTTATTCTCGGAAGTTTTTATGAAAAATATTACCTAGTGGAAAACAAGACATATTTTTTTCTGTTAGTTTCTCAGTGTGAATACACTTTATTCTTATGGCTTAATAGGTATAGGATACAAATACTTATTGACTTAAATTTGCCATTGTTTGTCTTGATAAAACAGAGTCAGTACAGTTTTTTTGTTGTTGTTGATTAAGGATTCTTTTTCACTCTGTGTTCAAACTACCTCTCACATCTATTGGCTTTAAACTAATCTCAGCATCTGTCTGCAGGGTTCTTCACTGTTTACTGTTTCCTCCATATATAGTTTCATCCATCTGTGAAAATCCCAGTTTTTCTTCTGCTGCTTTTTTCCCTGAGATAAAGTTTCTCCTTCCTTTAGAGTAAAATTCATCAAAATAGGTATTTCATTTAAAATATGAGTGGTAATGTATATCAAACTTTCTTCATTGTTATACAAATTGAACTAGTAATACTAACATATATATTTGATTTATTATTTACAAATATATGTACATATATAATATAATATATTTACTATACCTTGATCTGAAAATCTGTTTAATAATTTTAAATGTTTTGTTTGGCAGTGAAAGCTACATTCTCTTAAGAAACCACATTGACCCCTTAGGAAATCTAGAAGTACTGCTGAATTTAAATTCAAGTAACATGGCTACAAGCTAATTACTATGTTATGTGTTAAAAGGAAATATTTTTCTTATTTAAAACTAAGAAAAATGTATCTCTTGAGGAAAGAGTTGTTTATAAATAAAATCTCTGCTTCCTATCCCATTTATTCTTTATCTCAATCCATTCTGAATTTTCCTCTATCATTCAATTTAATTAACTTTGCCAAGGTCACAAATGTTTCCCAAATCCAGTGAACACTTATTGGTTCTTATCTCACTCAGTGGACTTAGGTTTTCATAGTTGAACAATCCTCCTTTGTGAATCACATTTCTATCTTGGCTTTCATCATGCCATATTCAAATGTTTGTTTTTCTCCTTTCTTACCTCCCTGGCCACTATAATTTGATCTCCATTTCTGACTCATTAAAATGTGGTGCAGTGTTCTATGAAGCCGAACTTGGTCTTACACACCTTGCCAATTATATTGGCCAGCTATTGCTGTAAAACAAACAAGTACAAAATTTCAGTGGCATATGATATTAAAAATTTGCTTCTTCCTACGTGTGTGTGGGTTGGCTGGAGAGGCTCTGCTGACCTTGGCTGGGCTTGTTCATGCATCCATAGATTGGGGATTGGATAGATAGGTGGAATTAACTGGGCAGCTTTGATTCAAACTGAAGGTCTGCCAATAAGGCAGGTGGCTGTGCTTTATGTGTCTTCCATTCTTCTAGATTGTTGGGCTAGACAGAGCATGTTCTTCTTGTGAAGATGGCAGCGGTGTAAGGGGGAAAGCCAAAGCATACATTGTTTGTAAGGATTAGATTCAGAACTGGCATACTACCAATTCCATCCTTATTTCACTGATCAAAGAACATCAAGAGTACAAAGTCAAGAAACATCAAGATACACTCTGCCTTTAGTGCAAGAAAGTGAATTATTATGTGACAAAGGATGTGGTTGTAAGGATAAAGAATTGGAACCATAACTCAACCTACCATACTAAACTTACTTACATTTGCCCCATAGCAGGATCTTTGCACATAATGTTCCCACTTTCTGGAATATTCTTCCTTTTAATATTTGCCTAACTGTGTTTTATGCAAGATTCATCTTTTCAGAAGTATCTTTTCTGACCCTTATGGAATAATCAGCAATCTCCTCTCACTTATTCACAGTACCCTATTGTTTCCTTATAGCAATGTGTAGTGTTCTATGTATTATTGTATTTGTGTTTTTGGTTGTTTCTTCCTCCAGAATTCAAGCTTCATGAAAGCAAAGAGGAGGTTTGTCATGTTCATCACTGTCCCTCAACACCTAATGCAAATTCTTCATATGGTATTTAGTCAATAAATATTTGTTGAGTAAATAAAATTAAAAATATGACTGGGCTATTTGGGTTTTTTTTATTGCAAAGTTATAGGAAAATAGGTAGAATCAAAAACATTATACCTAGCTTTTTATGACCTAAATATTTCTTTGTTGTGGTTGAAAGGGCAAGGCCAGTAAGACAGTTTTTAAGGATAATGAAGTCTTATTTTCATTTTCTTTTCTTCTCCTTTTTGTTTCAGATATTTTGTTACTGTTAGAAAAATTTCATTTTCTAACCTACAGTGAAATAACATCACAAAAGCAAAGAGACCAGTTAGAACATTATTGGAATTGTCAAGATGAGATAATGACTTGGAGTAGATTGGCAAAACAAATAGGAGATTTGGGAGGAAGATAATGAGTTCTACCATGAACATGTAGAGTTTAAGGTGTTTATGAAACATCTAGTAGGCCATTGGGAATGTAGGCCCAAGAAAGATATCTAGTAGGTCTCAAGAAATGTAGGCTGGAGAAATAAATTTGTTAAATGCTAATAGATAGTAATTGTAGCCATGGCAATGGGTAATATTGTCTCTAGAGAATAAGTAAAGAGAGAGAATGAAAGATGAACTTTTTCCTAAAAACTCCAACATTTAAAGTTTAGTTGGAGAAGATGAAACAAAAAATGAAAATGAGAATACACAATTAAAAAGGTAGGAGCAAGACTATGCCATCACAGCTCACAGTAGAAGACAATGTTTTCTGAAAGAGAAAATAGTAAACTAGGTTGACTGCTGTTGAAAGCTTAAATACAATATGAGAAGAAGAGTATCCATTGGATATGGACATATAGAAGGCCTATTTTATGCTATCAAGAGCAGATCAGAGGTGTCCTGTGGGTGGAAGCTAGAATGGAGGAGACTGCACATCAAATAAGGGCCAGAAATAAAGTAAGCAGGTGTAGATTTCTCTCTGAGAAGTTTCTCCAAGAAGGGGAAGAGGTATGAATGTAAAATTATCATTCCTCCATATAAGTCTTATATCACTCCTGGAATCTTTTTCTTCTCCCTTGTCATGTGAAGTAGTCAAATATCTAGATATGGACTAGTTAGCCTTGGGTTTGACTCTTAGCCCCACCAATTACCAGTTATTTTATTTAAGCTCTAAGCCTCAGTTCCTCATATGTAAAAATGGGGATAATAAAACCAAATCTACTGTCGTCCATAAATATCAAAGACATGATTCCTGAGAATATGACTGTCATAGAGGACATGCTTCGTAAAAATTTGATTTTAAAAGGGTAAATTACAAATACTTTAGAAACAAAGTACACTTTGTCAAACTGAGGGCCTTTTAAGATATTTTAAAAATTAATTTCTTGTCTTTCACTTTGGTTCTATACTTTGTTTTACTCTTCTGTGATAGTATTTTCATTTCTCTTCACCTTTTCTCTCTTCATTGGTATCCATTCCATCAAGGTTTGGAAATACTTTATATTCTTTGGTCTCCCTTTGACTTTCTGATTACCTGAACTTTTCTCCCTGGTTCCCTCCAGTATCCTTACATAATAGTTGCAATGTAGATGATTCCCCAGACTGCATTTCCTTCCCTTACACCCCAGTCTCTCTGGGCAGGTACTTATTTATGTCATTTGTTACTTATCTCTTGGGGGGCCTATTAATATTAAACACTAAACAAAATTGTTCAGTAACTTACTCTCACACAGCATGTATTTTATGATGGAAAGTTATTCTCTGTCAAGCACTGTCATATATACACCCTTTTTTTTCTTATAATAACACTATGAGGTATGTAATTAGTATTATCCTCATTTTGTCGATGAGGAAACTAAGGCACAGAGAGGTTGAGAAACTTGTCCAAGAAACACAGTTACTAAATGGTGAAATTATTATGCTCTACAGGTCCATAGACTCTTGTTGCAACTCCAAAATCCAAAAATTCTAAAAATCATACATTTTAAAATTCATTTTCTGGCAAGAGAAACTTAACCTTAACATGACAGTCCAGGTGCCTAAGACGGCAGTAATATCAAGACAAAACTTTTTTCAGCATAAGGACACCCAAACATGTTTGCAGATGGAAGGGAAGGTACTCATGGAAGAAAAAGAAAATACATTATTTCAACACATATATACTTAACTATATTCTTTTTACTTGACACTATGCTGAGTTCTGAGTATTCAGCGATGAACTCAGCATAGTCTCTGGCCTCATGGAGTCCATATTCCATAGAGGATAGAACAAGATTTCAGAGGAGGCAGGAGGAGATGGGATTTAAGCAGGGTGATGCAAAGTGTGGTCCAGTGATGGCAGCATCAGCACCACCTGGGAGCCTCGCAGAAATGTAAATTCCCAGGCTCTCTCAGACCCACTGCATCAGAGTCTCTGCCAGTGAGGCCTTGGAATCTGTGTACTAACACACACTTTACCTGATTCCTATGCACACTCAAGTGTGAGAATCACTGATCTAGAGCACATGTAGATGGATCAGCCTTGTTAGGAAGAAAGAAACAAATGGGAAAAGATAGTGAAGTCCTGAGGTATGGTGAAATGAGACAAGGTAGATTACACCAGATGTTGACTTTTTATTGAAGTAGGAGTGAGGTCACCTGCTGAGCATATACTACCTGCTTTTGGTCCCTCTGCACTTACATCTCCCACTATGTCCCTACATAATCTGCACTCTAGCCAGTATTTCCTAAACACAACTAGCACCCTTTCTATGTCCTAGTCTTTCCCATTTATCTGAAGTGCCTTCCTGTTCCTCTAAATTTATTAAGGTGTCCCCTCCCCGCGTTGAGTCAGTGTAGCCTTCTCATAGAAATGCCTTTCTTAGGAATTCCTGTTGCAGCCTGTAGAATATAGGTTTACTACAGTACAGACTCTGAAGCCAGGTGAATGGGTTTATATCACCTCTACAACTTAACATGTGATTTGGGGGAAAGTTATCTAAGTTTTCTGAACTTCAGTTTCTTCATTGTAAATTGGAGATGATAATAGTATCTACCTCACAGGTACACTTGGCACATAGTAAGCAATCTTTAAATGTTAGCATTTATTGTTTATTGCCTATTCCATGCTTGCCGTCAGCATATGCTACCTACATAGTTATTTTCTCTATATATATCAATATACAAACATGTATACATCATACATATATATGTATAAACACATATATGTCACATACATGCACATACAGGTTCTCTTTTTACTAGAAAGTCAGGGCTGAATCGTAGTTGCACAACTCCATCTATCTCCAAACAGCTGTCTGAGGAGTTAATAAATGCATTGAATAAATGATGATATAATAGTTCTCCATTTTATGCTTTCTGTTTTGAGTTCTGGTCCAGATCATCCCTCTTAACGTATCCTACACAGTATCTCAAAACTATATTTCCTATTATTGCTTTGATGGGTTCATTATTAGCCTCAGAGGAGGAAACAGTGATGTGATAAGAACACTGAGCCTTGAATTTGAACACATCTATTTCAGGGGTTTTCAACCTCAGCACTATTGGTGCTTCAAGGCACCAATTGTATTGGCACTGTGTAGTTATACAGAGGATAATTATTTGTTCTCTGTATTGCAGAATGTTTGGCAGTATTCCTAGCTTCTACATACCAGATGCCACTAGTGCTCCTATTTTTTTTTCAATTTTTGAATTTTATTTTATTTTTTTCATACAACAGGTTCTTATTAGTCATCAACTGTATAAATATCAGTGTATACATGTCCATCCCAATTGCCCAATTCATCCCCACGCCCCTGCGGCTTTCCCCCACTTAGTGTCCATACGTTTGTCCTCTATATCTGTGTCTCAACTTCTGCCCTGCAAACCAGTTCATCTGTACCATTTTTCTAGGTTCCACATATGTGCATTAATATACGATATTTGTTTTTCTCTTTCTGACTTACTTCACTCTGTATGACAGTCTCAAGATCCATCCATGTCTCAACAAATGACCCAATTTCGTTCCTTTTTATGGCTGAGTAATATTGCATAGTATATATGTACCACATCTTCCTTATCCATTCGCCTGTCGTTGGGCATTTAGGTTGCATCCATGACCTGGCCTTTGTAAATAGTGCTGCAATGAACATTGGGGTGCATGTGTCTTTTTGAATTATGCTTTTCACTGGGTATATGCCTAGTAGTGGGATTGCTGGATCATATGGTAATTGTATTTTTAGTTTTTTAAGGAACCTCCATACTGTTCTCCATAGTGGCTATATCAATTTACATTCCCACCAACAGTGCAAGAGGATTCCCTTTTCTCCACACCCTCTCCAGCATTTGTTGTTTGTAGATTTTCTGATGATGCCCATTCTAACTGGTATGAGGTAATACCTCATTGTAGTTTTGATTTGCATTTCTCTAATAATTAGTGATGTTGAGCAGCTTTTCATGTGCTTCCTGGCCATCTGTATGTCATCTTTGGAGAAATGTCTATTTAGGTCTTCTGCCCATTTTTGGATTGTGTTGTTTGTTTCTTTAATATTGAGCTGCATGAGCTGTTTATATATTTTGGAGATTAATCCTTTGCCCGTTGACTCATTTGCAAGTATTTTCTCCCATTCTGAGGGTTGTCTTTTGGTCTTGTTTATGGTTTCCTTTGCTGTACAAAAGCTTTAAGTTTCATTAGGTCCCATTTGTTTATTTTTGTTTTTAGTTCCATTACTCTAGGAGGCAGATCAAAAAAGATCTTGCTGTGATTTATGTCAAAGTGTGTTCTTCCTATGTTTTCCCCTAAGAGTTTTATAGTGTCCAGTCTTACATTTAGGTCTCTAATCCATTTTGAGTTTATTTTTGTGTATGGTGTTAGGAAGTGTGCTAATTTCATTCTTTTACATGTAGCTTTCCAGTTTTCCCAGCACCATTTATTGAAGAGACTCTCTTTTCTCCATTGTATATCCTTGCATCCTGTGTCATAGATTAGTTGACAATAGGTGTGTGGGTTTATCTCTGGGATTTCTATCTTGTTCCATTGAACTATGTTTCTGTTTTTGTGCCAGTACCATATTGTCTTGATTACTGGAGCTTTGTAGTATAGTCTGAAGTCAGGGAGTCTGATTCCTCCAGCTCCGTTTTTTTCCCTCAAGACTGCTTTGGCTATTTGGGGTCTTTTGTGTCTCCATACAAATTTTAAGTTTTTTTGTTCTAGTTCTGTAAAAACTGCCATTGGTAATTTGATAGGGATTGCATTGAATATGTAGATTGCTTTGGGTAGTAAAGTCATTTTCACAATATTGATTCTTCCAATCCAAGTACATGGTATATCTTGCCATCTGTTGGTATAATCTTTAATTTCTTTCATCAGTGTCTTATAGTTTTCTGCATACAGGTCTTTTGTCTCCCTAGGTAGGTTTATTCCTAGGTATTTTATTCTTTTCATTACAATGGTAAATGGGAGTGTTTCCTTAATTTCTCTTTCAGATTTTTCATCATTACTGTATAAGAAAGCAAGAGATTTCTGTACATTAATTTTGTATCCTGCAACTTTACCAAATTCATTGATTAGCTCTAGTAGTTTTCTGGTGGCATCTTTAGGATTCTCTATGTATAGTATCATGTCATCTGCAAACAGTTACAGTTTTACTTTTTCTTTTCCAATTTGTATTCTTTTTATTTCTTTTTCTTCTCTGATTGCCATGGCTAGGACTTCCAAAACTATGTTGAATAATAGTGGTGAGAGTGGACATCCTTGTCTTGTTCCTGATCTTAGAGGAAATGCTTTCAGTTTTTCACCATTGAGAATGATGTTGGCTGTGGGTTTGTCATATATGGCCTTTATTATGTTGAGGTAGGTTCCCTTTATGCCCACCTTCTAGAGAGTTTTTTATCATAAATGGGTGTTGAACTTTGTCAAAACCTTTTTCTGCATCTATTCAGAGGATCATATGGATTTTCTTCTTCAATTTGTTAATATGGTGTATCACATTGATTGATTTATATATATTGAAGAATGCTTGCATCCCTGGGATAAATCCCACTTGATAATGGTGTATGATCCTTTTAATGTGTTGTTGGATTCTGTTTGCTAGTATTTTGTTGAGGATTTTTGCATCTATATTCATCAGTGATATTGGTCTGTTATTTTCTTTTCTGGTAGTATCCTTGTCTTGTTTTGGTATTAGGGTGATGGTGGTCTCCTAGAATGAGTTTGGGGGTGTTCCTTCTTCTGCAATTTTTTGGAAGAGTTTGAGAAGGATGGGTGTTAGCTCTTCTCTAAATGTTTGATAGAATTCACCTGTGAAGGCATGTGGTCCTGGACTTTTGTTTTGGGGAAGATCTTTAATAATAGTTTCAATTTCATTACTTGTGATTTGTCTGTTCATATTTTCTATTTCTTCCTGGCTAAGTCTTGAAAGGTTATACCTTTCTAAGAATTTGTCCATTTCTTCCAGGTTGTCCATTTTATTGGCATAGGGTTGCTTATAGTAGTCTCTTAGGATGCTTTGCGTTTCTGCATTGTCTGTTGTAACTTCTCCTTCTTTATTTCTAATTTTATTGATTTGAGTCCTCTTCCTCTTTTTCGTGGTGAGTCTGGCTAATGGTTTATCAATTTTGTTTATCTTCTCAAAGAACCAGCTTTTAGTTTTATTGATCTTTGCTATTGTATTCTTTTTTTCTATTTCATTATTTTCTGCTCTGATCTTTATGATTTCTTTCCTTCTGATAACTTTGGGTTTTGTTTGTTCTTCTTTCTCTAGTTCCTTTAGGTGCAAGATTAGAATGTTTATTTGAGATTTTTCTTGTTTCTTGAGGTAGGCTTATATAGCTATGAATTTCCCTCTTAGAACTGCTTTTGCTGCATTCCATATGTTTTGGATTGTCCTGTTTTCATTGTCATTTGTCTCTAGGTATTTTTTGATTTCCTCTTTGATTTCATCAGTGATCTCTTGGTTATTTAGTAACATTGTTTAGCCTCCATGTGTTTTTTCGTTTTATGTTTTTTTTCCCTATAATTCATTTCTAATCTCATAGTGTTGTGGTTGGTAAAGATGCTTGTTATGATTTCAGTTTTCTTAAATTTACTGAGGCTTGATTTGTGACCGAAGATGTGATCTATCCTGGAGAATATTCTGGCGTACTTGAGAAGAAAGTGTAATCTGGTGTTTTTGGATGTAATGTCCTATAAATATAAATTAAATCTATCTGGTCTATTGTATCATTTAAAGCTTCTGTTTCCTTATTTATTTTAATTTTGGATGATCTGTGCATTGGTGTGAGGTGTTAAAGTCCCCCACTATTATTGTGTTACTGTCGATTTCCTCTTTTATAGCTGTTAGCAGTTGCCTTATGTATTGATGTGCTCCCATGTTGGGTACATATATATTTATAATTGTTATATCTTCTTCTTTGATTGATCCCTTGATCATTATGTAGTGTCGTTCCTTGTCTCTTGTAACATTCTTTATTTTAAAGTCCATTTTATCTGATATGAGTATTGCTACTCCAGCTTTCTTTGATTTTTTTTTTTTTTTTTTTGCGGTATGGGGGCCTCTCACTGCTGTGGCCTCTCCCATTGCAGAACACAGTCTCCAGACACGCAGGCTCAGCGGCCATGGCTCACGGGCCCAGCTGCTCCATGGCATGTGGGACCTTCCTGGACCAGGGCACGAACCCATGTCCCCTGCATCTGCAGGCAGACTCTCAACCACTGCACCACCAGGGAAGCCCATCAGCTTTCTTTGATTTCCATTTGCATAGAATATCTTTTTCCATCCTCTCACTTTCCATCTGAATGTGTCCCTAGGTCTGAAGTGGGTCTCTTGTAGACAGCATATATATGGATCTTGTTTTTATATCCGTTCAGCAAGCCTGTGTCTTTTGGTTGGAGCATTTAATCCATTCACCTTTAAGGTAACTATTGATATGTATGTTCCTATGACCATTTTCTGTATTGTTTTGGGTTTGTTTTTGTAGGTCCTTTTTTTTTTTTTTTTCCCATTTTTTTTATTAGTTTCTGCTTTATAACAAAGTGAAACAGTCATACATATACATCTGTTCCCACATCCCCTCCCTCATGCATCTCCCTCCCTCCCACCCTCCCCATCCCTCCCCTCCAGGCAGTCACAAAGCACCGAGCTGATCTCCCTGTGCTCTGCGGCTGCTTCCCACTATCTATCTAGCCTACGTTTGGTAGTGTATATATGTCCATGCCTCTCTTTCGCTTTGTCACAGCTTACCCTTCCCCCTCCCCATATCCTCAAGTCCATTCTCAAGTAGGTCTGTGTCTTTATTCCCGTTTTACCCCTAGGTTCTTCATGACATTTTTTTTTCTTATATTCCATATATATGTGTTAGCATACGGTATTTGTCTTTCTCTTTCTGACTTACTTCACTCTGTATGACAGACTCTAGGTCTATCCACCTCATTACAAATAGCTCAGTTTCGTTTCTTTTTATGGCTGAGTAATATTCCATTGTATATATGTGCCACATCTTCTTTATCCATTCATCCGATGATGGACACTTAGGTTGTTTCCAGCTCCGGGCTATTGTGAATAGAGCTGCAATGAACATTTTGGTACATGTCTCTTTTTGAATTATGGTTTTCTCAGGGTATATGCCTAGTAGTGGGATTGCTGGATCATATGGTAGTTCTATTTTTAGTTTTTTAAGGAACCTCCATACTGTTCTCCATAGTGGCTGTACCAATTCACATTCCCACCAGCAGTGCAAGAGTGTTCCCTTTTCTCCACACCCTCTCCAGCATTTATTGTTTCTAGATTTCTTGATGATGGCCATTCTGACTGGTGTGAGATGATATCTCATTGTAGTTTTGATTTGCATTTCTCTAATGATTAATGATGTTGAGCATTCTTTCATGTGTTTGTTGGCAGTCTGTATATCTTCTTTGGAGAAATGCCTATTTAAGTCTTCTGCCCATTTTTGGATTGGGTTGTTTGTTTTTTTGCTATTGAGCTGCATGAGCTGTTTATAAATTTTGGAGATTAATCCTTTGTCAGTTGCTTCATTTGCAAATATTTTCTCCCATTCTGAGGGTTGTCTTTTGGTCTTGTTTATGGTTTCCTTTGCTGTGCAAAAGCTTTGAAGTTTCATTAGGTCCCATGTGTTTATCTTTGTTTTTATTTCCATTTCTCTAGGAGGTGGGTCCAAAAGGATCTTGCTGTGATTTATGTCATAGAGTGTTCTACCTATGTTTTCCTCTAAGAGTTTGATAGTTTCTGGCCTTACATTTAAGTCTTTAATCCATTTTGAGCTTATTTTTGTGTATGGTGTTAGGGAATGATCTAATCTCATACTTTTACATGTCCCTGTCCAGTTTTCCCAGCACCACTTATTGAAGAGGCTGTCCTTTCTCCACTGTACATTCCTGCCTCCTTTATCAAAGATAAGTTGGCCATATGTGCGTGGGTTTATCTCTGGGCTTTCTATCCTGATCCACTGATCTATCTTTCTGTTTTTATGCCAGTACCACACTGTCTTAATTACTGTAGCTTTGTAGTATAGTCTGAAGTCAGGGAGCCTGATTCCTCCAGCTCCTTTTTTCGTTCCCAAGATTGCTTTGGCTATTCGGGGTCTTTTGTTTTTCCAAACAAATTTTGAAATTTTTTGTTCTAGTTCTGTGAAAAATGCCAGTGGTAGTTTGATAGGGATTGCATTGAATCTGTAGATTGCTTTGGGTAGTAGAGTCATTTTCACAATATTGATTCTTCCAATCCAGGAGCATGGTATATCTCTCCATCTGTTTGTATCATCTTTAATTTCTTTCATCAGTGTCTTATAATTTTCTGCATACAGGTCTTTTGTCTCCTTAGGTAGGTTTATTCCTAGATATTTTATTCTTTTTGTTGCAATGGTAAATGGGAGTGTTTTCTTGATTTCATTTTCAGATTTTTCATCATTAGTGTACAGGAATGCCAGAGATTTCTGTACATTAATTTTGTAACCTGCTACTTTACCAAATTCATTGATTAGCTCTAGTAGTTTTTCGGTAGCATCTTTAGGATTCTCTATGTACAGTATCATGTCATCTGCAAACAATGACAGCTTTACTTCCTCTTTTCCCATTTGGATTCCTTTTATTTCCTTTTCTTCTCTGATTGCTGTGGCTAAAACTTCCAAAACTAGGTTGAATAAGAGTGGTGAGAGTGGGCAGCCTTGTCTTGTTCCTGATCTTAGTGGAAATGGTTTCAGTTTTTCACCATTGAGGACAATGTTGGCTGTGGGTTTGTCATATATGGCCTTTATTATGTTGAGGAAAGTTCCCTCTATGCCTACTTTCTGCAGGGTTTTTATCATAAATGGGTGTTGAATTTTGTCGAAAGCTTTCTCTGCATCTATTGAGATGATCATATGGTTTTTCTCCTTCAACTTGTTAATATGGTGTATCACATTGATTGATTTGCGTATATTGAAGAATCCTTGCATTCCTGGAATAAACCCCACTTGATCATGGTGTATGATCCTTTTAATGTGCTGTTGGATTCTGTTTGCTAGTATTTTGTTGAGGATTTTTGCATCTATGTTCATCAGTGATATTGGCCTGTAGTTTTCTTTCTTTGTGACATCCTTGCCTGGTTTTGGTATCAAGGTGATGGTGGCCTCGTAGAATGAGTTTGGGAGTGTTCCTTCCTCTGAAATTGTTTGGAAGACTTTGAGAAGGATGGGTGTTAGCTCTTCTCTAAATGTTTGATAGAATTCGCCTGTGAAGCCATCTGGTCCTGGGCTTTTGTTTGATGGAAGATTTTTAATCACAGTTTCAATTTCAGTGCTTGTGATTGGTCTATTCATATTTTCTATTTCTTCCTGAGTCAGTCTTGGCAGGTTGTGCATTTCTAAGAATTTGTCCATTTCTTCCAGGTTGTCCATTTTATTGGCATAGAGTTGCTTGTAGTAATCTCTCATGATCTTTTGTATTTCTGCAGTGTCAGTTGTTACTTCTCCTTTTTCATTTCTAATTCTATTGATTTCAGTCTTCTCCCTTCTTTTCTTGATGAGTCTGGCTAATGGTTTGTCAATTTTGTTTATCTTCTCGAAGAACCAGCTTTTAGTTTGGTTGATCTTTGCTATCGTTTCCTTCATTTCTTTTTCATTTATTTCTGATCTGATCTTTATGATTTCTTTCCTTCTGCTAGCTTTGGGGATTTTTTGTAGGTCCTTTTCTTCTCTTGTGTTTCCCACTTAGAGAAGTTCCTTTAACATTTGTTGTAGAGCTGGTTTGGTGGTGCTGAGTCCTCTTAGCTTTTGCTTGTCTGTAAAGCTTTTGGTTTTTCCATTGAATCTGAATGAGATCCTTGCCGGGTAGAGTAATATTGGTTGTAGGCTCTTCCCTTTCATCACTTTAAGTATATCATGCCACTCCCTTCTGGCTTGTAGAGTTTCTGCTGAGAAATCAGCTGTTAACCTTATGGGAGTTCCCTTATATGTTATTTGTCATTTTTCCCTTGCTGCTTTCAATAATTTTTCTTTGTCTTTAATTTTTACCAATTTGATTACTATATGTCTTGGCGTGTTTCTCCTTAGATTTATCCTGTATGGGACTCACTGCGTTTCCTGGACTTGGGTGGCTATTTCCTTTCCCATGTTAGGGAAGTTTTTGACTATAATCTCTTCAAATATTTTCTCTGGTCCTTTCTCTCTCTCTTCTCCTTCTGGGGCCCCTATAATGCGAATATTGTTTCATTTAATTTTGTCCCAGAGGTCTCTTAGGCTGTCTTCATTTCTTTTCATTCTTTTTTCTTTATTCTGTTCCACAGCAGTGAATTCCACCATTCTGTCTTCCAGGTCACTTTTCGTTCTTCTGCCTCAGTTATTCTGCTATTGATTCCTTCTAGTGTAGTTTTCATTTCAGTTATTGTATTGTTCATCTCTGTTTGTTTGCTCATTAATTTTCTTGTTGTTTGTTAAACATTTCTTGCATCTTCTCAATCTGTGCCTCCATTCTTTTTCCAAGGTCCTGGATCATCTTCACTATTATTATTCTGAATTCTTTTTCTGGCAGTTCACCTATCTCCACTTCATTTAGTTGTGTTTCTGGGGTTTTATCTTGTTCCTTCATGTGGTACATAGCCCTCTGCCTTTTCATCTTGTCTATCTTTCTGTGAATGTGGTTTTTGTTCCACAGGCTGCAGGATTGTAGTTCTTCTTGCTTCTGCTCTCTGCCCTCTGGTGGATGAGGCTATCTATGTGGTGTGTGAGTTTCCTGATGGGAGGGACTGGTGGTGGGTAGGGCTGACTGTTGCTCTGAATGGCAGAGCCCAGTAAAACTTCAATCCACTTGACTGCTGATGGGTGGGGCTGTGTTCCCTCCCTGTTGGTTGTTTGGCCTGAGGCAACCCAGCACTGGAGCCTACCTGGGCTCTTTGGTGGGAAGTCCCCTATTTTAGTTGTGAAAATAATAAATGTGTCTAGACATTACCAAATGCCTCTAAAGGGCAAAATTGCCCGTAGTTGAGAACAACTGTTCTGCCATTGATCTATTTATATTTGAGCTTTGTCATTTTTTAGCTCTATGCAACCTTGGTTAGCTCACTCCACTACTCTAAGCCACAGATACCTCATTTATAAAGTGTGCATATAAGGGAGTTCAGCCAGTGCAGCCAAAAATAAAAATAAATTAATTAATTAAATTAAATGTGCATGATAATAGCTACCACAGAAGAGTGTTATAAAGGCTAAATGAGAGGCTGTATTGCAGTGGCTTATACAGAAATGTATCAGTAATACAATTTGTTAATCTCAATTTTAGAAGTCTCTATTGTTTATTTAGGCAGAACAAGAGGAAATGCAAAAGGCACCTGAAGGGTGGAAGAAGATCATGCCCATTTCTAATTCTCCTACTTCTGTCCCACCTTGGCATCACTTTCCACTAAATTTTACCCGTCTTTTCTGTGGAGCTAAAATTGGCACTGTTGTTAAGTCGCCTTCATGCACCACCTGTTTCTTCTGGCAACCTAAACTTAAGGAGAGACAGGTTAGAAGTGGAAGGGGAAAAACAAAACACAACAACCAAAACACACCAGCAACCAGGAGTAGTGGAATTCTGTAGTTAGGGTAAAGTATTCATCTTTAGGGAATACAACACAGTTCCTAGGTGGCTTCATAAGTTTCAAGTATCTAGACCAAACTTGAGGGGTACTATTCTTGATATTTGAAAAAAAAATTCCTTAAATGGGAAATTTAATCATTATAGAAAGTAGAATATTAAATATTCCCTTCAGAGCTTAGTAGATTAATGAAACTGCTAACCATGTAGAGTGAAATTATTCTTAAGAAATTGTTTGATTCAGCAAACCAGTTCTATCTTCCTATGGTATTGAAACTATAAATAAAGTATTACGATTACTGAAATAATCATGAATGCCTTAGAAATATAAAACCAAAATTAAATATGTCAAAGGATGCAGATATGGGGTTCTTTCCCAAAGGATGTTGTAGCTCTGAGATGTAATGAAAAACTTGATAGACCAAAAAAGTTGCTGCAGAACTGAACTATACTGTTTAACTTGAATAATTTTCTTTGCATAGAGTTTTCAAAAATTTCCAAATTGTTGTAAAAATCACTTTGTACATTTTCCTGACTTAAGAAAGAAAACAAATTGAGACTTTCCTTGCCAATACATAGTCTTGAAATGCTTCAGAGGTTTTCAGTCTCATGAAGACTGAGTAATGAAGAGGTAGAAAGCCTTTAATTGAAATATCCAGAAAACTATTTTTAAGGTTAAGTTCCAGAGACCCACTTATTTTCTTATATTCATTTCTGTCTGATAGAAGCTAAGTACAAAAATACCTAGATAATTTAGAGTTTATTGTAGTAAGGTTGATTTTTTTTATCAGAGGGTATAATTTAAGATCACTAGAGTCCTTTCTGAGATCATAATTTGCTGAGCTGATATTAAAATATTTGTCTACTTAATACAATTAGCCTAAAATTTCTGATGGATTCTTGTTACAATGCACAATATACTGTTCTTTAACTTTTCCTTTCCTTTCTCCTGCCCTCTCTCCCCTTCTTACCTTTCTTTCTTCTTTCCTTTCTCCCATTCTTCAGTCCTTTCTAGATTCAACAAATACTTATTGATTATGCTAACTTGTTGCAGATGGTCAGTTTAATCACTACTGATAAATAATAAGTTATCTCAACACTAAAATATAGTATCTTTGACACTAAGTGTGCTATAGACACATTGTTAGAGACACTAAATATGTATTTTACAGTTACTTGATATCTAGCTATTATTATCATTATTTTAGAATAGAACTCAATCATAAACTGCCACACAAAATAATTTGACTGTATTTTATTTTGTTTCAAACTATAATTTGAAAGGCCTACATCTGCCTTTCTTAATTTCAAAAGTATTAAAAGGAGAAAGGAAATAATTTCATGATTGCTCATAAATGGCAGGTAAATCGTCACTGTCACCCTGCCCTCACACATATACACATATATACACTGAAAAATGCAAATAAATACACATTATCCTCCACTTCATCCCTATACTGGTTTTATATAAGGATTTTTTAGAATAGCTTATTGCTTCAATGGAAAACTTTACCTAATGGAGAAAGCACAGGTTTGTCTGTGATGCAAAGTGTTTTTATCCTGTGGTTTAATTAATTATTTGCAATTAATATTCTCTCTCATTCCAACTACTCATTTTTATTTAATAGTCAACTTATAATTACTTCTCTGATGTTGCCCTGGGACTAGAATTTCTTTGACTTTTTGTTTGAGAAACAAAAGATTAATTATTTTACTTGACTTTCCTATTTTAGCTGTATTTTTCTGAAATTAATAAGAAAACTTGGCTCAGATTGTGTATCATAGACTTAATAAGAAAGTAAATAGGAATGACCTTGGCCTTTCCCATGACTGCTTTATTCTGAAAATATATTTAATTTACTGTCATTTAATTAGAATTATAAATATTTCTATTTCAAATCTCTCTCTCTCTCTCTCTCACACACACACACAAACACACACCCAAAGGCATGATGAAAATTCTGACTTAAGAATTTATAGTTGAATACATCCTGACTAAATGTGTATATATATATAAACATTCTGTATATATGTACAATTTTATATTATATATTTACCATTATCTATTATATGTTGACAATTTTATACTTGTAATTATATATATTTGCAATTATATATAATTATGCATATGTATATGATCACATATTTGTTATTATATGTTTGCACATAAATTTGCAAATTGTACTTTTTACATTTTACATATTTTAAAGTAATTTTCATATGATTTAAATCACAAAATTTTTTCTCTCTGCTTGATAAAGAAGGAAACAAAATACAATTTTGTTAAATAGTTTATTTAAGATCACTATAAGCAGGCATACTTAAACTGAGGCTAGAGTTTGAGGCTTCTGCTTCCTGCCTCATAACTTTTCTACTACATGTTTTTTCTGGGTGGGGATGTTATAACTCTCATGAAGGCAGAACTCATGGAATTGAATTGTTTGAGCCCAGTTAGGTACACTGGAAATAATAAATTTATAATTGTTAGTGTAACCTTGATACAGAACACTATTAACTTAAATCACATTTTGTGCATATCTTTCCAAGCAACACGGGAAGGCAAATTTCCTTTTATTCTCTGAATACCCATTTTTGGATTGTAAATGTTTTGCCTCTCTATTCCGTTCACCTCCCCATGCTTGCATGCCCTTCTCGCCAGCATTGCTTGCCTTTTTCTGGGCAGTGTTCCCAGTTTAGGATGTGTGTGATATGTACGTGTGTGCACTCACGATTGACTGTGTGTGCATGTGTTTCTTTTTTGTTTATTGTGATGTACTGGATTCCAGATTCTGTTTTTGAATGAAGTGCTTTATAAATTGTTGTTGTTAATGTTCTCATTAAAGCTCTTTACAAATAGAATGCAGTATTCAAGCATCCTACCTGCCACAAAACAAGTAGACAAGGAGGCTAATTATTCATCTTTGCATTTCTAATCTTCCTCAAGGAAAAATAAAAGAGATGTGAGTTTAGAAAACACAGACAAGGTGAATACAAAATGTTCGCTATTCTGAGACAGATGTCAGTGAATCAAGTTAATTCAAGAATAGCTGTGAAATATTCAAAAAGCTATTGTGCTGGGAAAGCAGAACTAGCATGGTCCTGCATAAAAACTTTAAAAAAGCTGTTTCATATACAAGTCTGCTATTGTTCCTTTATATGAGATGTAAAGTTGGGTAATTTGAAACGAGAGCCAGAATGTTTCACTTGGTCTTGAAAATGGAAAAAGGGGGAAGAAACTAAAACTGAACTAAATTTTTTTTCTTTTTATTTCACCTGGTGAGAACAAATTTTACAATTTTTTTTTAATGTTCCCATATCCCCTCCCTTTTGCGTCTCCCTCCCACCCTCCCTATCCCACCCCTCCAGGCGGTCACAAAGCACCGAGCTGATCTCCCTGTGCTATGCGGCTGCTTCCCACTAGCTATCTACCTTACGTTTGGTAGTGTATATATGTCCATGCCGCTCTTTCACTTTGTCACAGCTTACCCATCCCCCTCCCCATATCCTCAAGTTCATTCTCTAGTAGGTCTGTGTCTTTATTCCTGTCTTACCCCTATGTTCTTCATGACATTTTTTTTCTTAAATTCCATATATGTCAGCATACAGTATTTGTCTTTCTCTTTCTGACTTACTTCACTCTGTATGACAGACTCTAGGCCCATCCACCTCATTACAAATAGCTCAATTTCATTTCTTTTTATGGCTGAGTAATATTCCATTGTATATATGTGTCACATCTTCTTTACCCATTCATCCGATGATGGACACTTAGGTTGTTTACATCTCTGGGCTATTGTAAATAGGGATGCTATGAACATTTTGGTACATGTCTCTTTTTGAATTATGGTTTTCTCAGGGTATATGCCCAGCAGTGGGACTGCTGGGTCATATGGTAGTTCTATTTGTAGTTTTTTAAGGAACCTCCATATAGTTCTCCATAGTGGCTGTACCAATTCACATTCCCACCAGCAGTGCAAGAGTGTTCCCTTTTTTCCACACCCTCTCCAGCATTTATTGTTTCTAGATTTTTTGATGATGGCCATTCTGACTGGTGTGAGATGATATCTCATTGTAGTTTTGATTTGCATTTCTCTAATGATTAGTGATGTTGAGCATCCTTTCATGTGTTTGTTGGCAGTCTGTATATCTTCTTTGGAGAAATGTCTATTTAGGTCTTCTGCCCATTTTTGGGTTGGGTTTTTTGTTTTTTTGTTATTGAGCTGCATGAACTGCTTATAAATTTTGGAGATTAATCCTTTGTCAGTTGCTTCATTTGCAAATACTTTCTCCCATTCTGAGGTTTGTCTTTTGGTCTTGTTTATGGTTTCCTTTGCTGTGCAAAAGCTTTGAAGTTTCATTAGGTCCCATGTGTTTATTTTTGTTTTTATTTCCATTTCTCTAGGAGGTGGGTCAAAAAGGATCTTGCTGTGATTTATGTCATAGAGTGTTATGCCTATGTTTTCCTCTAAGAGTTTGATAGTTTCTGGCCTTACATTTAGGTCTTTAATCCATTTTGAGCTTATTTTTGTGTATGGTGTTAGGGAGTGATCTAATCTCGTACTTTTACATGTCCCTGTCCAGATTTCCCAGCACCACTTATTGAAAAGGCTGTCCTTTCTCCACTGTACATTCCTGCCTCCTTTACCAAAGATAAGGTGACCATATGTGTGTGGGTTTATCTCTGGGCTTTCTGTCCTGTTCCATTGATCTATCTTTCTGTTTTTGTGCCAGTACCATACTGTCTTGATTACTGTAGCTTTGTAGTAGATTCTGAAGTCAGGGAGCCTGATTCCTCCAGCTCCATTTTTCGTTCTCAAGATTGCTTTGTCTATTCGGGGTCTTTTGTGTTTCCATACAAATTGTGAAATTTTTTGTTCTAGTTCTGTGAAAAATGCCAGTGGTAGTTTGATAGGGATTGCATTGAATCTGTAGATTGCTTTGGGTAGTAGAGTCATTTTCACAATGTTGATTCTTCCAATCCAAGAACATGGTACATCTCTCCATCTATTTGTATCATCTTTAATTTCTTTCATCAGTGTCTTATAATTTTCTGCATACAGGTCTTTTGTCTCCTTAGTTAGGTTTATTCCTAGATATTTTATTCTTTTTTTGCAATGGTAAATGGGAGTGTTTCCTTGATTTCACTTTCAGATTTTCCATCATTAGTATATAGGAATGCCAGATATTACTGTGCATTAATTTTGTATCCTGCAACTTTACCAAATTCATTGATTAGCTCTAGTAGTTTTCTGGTAGCATCTTTAGGATTCTCTATGTATAGTATCATGTCATCTGCAAACAGTGACAGCTTTACTTCTTCTTTTCCCATTTGGATTCCTTTTATTTCCTTTTCTTCTCTGATTGCTGTGGCTAAAACTTCCAAAACTATGTTGAATAAGAGTGGTGAGAGTGGGCAACCTTGTCTTGTTCCTGATCTTAGTGGAAATGGTTTCAATTTTTCACCATTGAGGACGATGCTGGCTGTGGGTTTGTCATATATGGCCTTTATTATGTTGAGGAAAGTTCCCTCTATGCCTACTTTCTGCAGGGTTTTTATCATAAATGGGTGTTGAATTTTGTCAAAAGCTTTCTCTGCATCTATTGAGATGATCATATGGTTTTTCTCCTTCAATTTGTTAATATGGTGTATCACGTTGATTGATTTGCGTATATTGAAGAATCCTTGCATTCCTGGGATAAACCCCACTTGATCATGGTGTATGATCCTTTTAATGTGCTGTTGGATTCTGTTTGCTAGTATTTTGTTGAGGATTTTTGCATCTATGTTCATCAGTGATATTGGCCTGTAGATTTCTTTCTTTGTGACATCCTTGTCTGGTTTTGGTATTAAGGTGATGGTGGCCTCGTAGAATGAGTTTGGGAGTGTTCCTTCCTCTGCTATATTTTGGAAGAGTTTGAGAAGGATAGGTGTTAGCTCTTCTCTAAATGTTTGATAGAATTCTCCTGTGAAGCCATCTGGTCCTGGGCTTTTGTTTGTCGGAAGATTTTTTATCACAGTTTCAATTTCAGTGCTTGTGATTGGTCTGTTCATATTTTCTATTTCTTCCTGATTCAGTCTTGGCAGGTTGTGCATTTCTAAGAATTTGTCCATTTCTTCCAGGTTGTCCATTTTATTGGCATAGAGTTGCTTATAGTAATCTCTCATGATCTTTTGTATTTCTGCAGTGTCAGTTGTTACTTCTCCTTTTTCATTTCTAATTCTATTGATTTGAGTCTCCTCCCTTTTTTTCTTGATGAGTCTGGCTAATGGTTTATCAATTTTGTTTATCTTCTCAAAGAACCAGCTTTTAGTTTTATTGATCTTTGCTATCGTTTCCTTCATTTCTTTTTCATTTATTTCTGATCTGATTTTTATGATTTCTTTCCTTCTGCTAACTTTGGGATGTTTTTGTTCTTCTTTCTCTAACTGCTTTAGGTGCAAGGTTAGGTTGTTTATTCGAGATGTTTCCTGTTTCTTAAGGTGGGATTGTATTGCTATAAACTTCCCTCTTACAACTGCTTTTGCTGCATCCCATAGGTTTTGGGTCGTCGTGTCTCCATTGTCATTTGTTTCTAGGTATTTTTTAATTTCCTCTTTGATTTCTTCAGTGATCACTTCGTTATTAAGTAGTGTATTGTTTAGCCTCCATGTGTTTGCAATTTGTACAGCTCTTTTCCTGTAATTGATATCTTGTCTCATAGCATTGTTGTCAGAAAAGATACTTGATACAATTTCAAGTTTCTTAAATTTACCAAGGCTTGATTTGTGACCCAAGATATGACCTATCCTGGAGAATGTTCCAGGAGCACTTGAGAAAAATGTGTATTCTGTTGTTTTTGGATGGAATGTCCTATAAATATCAATTAAGTCCATCTTGTTTAATGTATCATTTAAAGCTTGTGTTTCCTTATTTATTTTCATTTTGGATGATCTGTCCATTGGTGAAAGTGGCGTGTTAAAGTCCCCTACTATGAGTGTGTTACTGTTGATTTCTCCTTTTATGGCTGTTAGTATTTGCCTTATGTATTGAGGTGCTCCTATGTTGGGTGCATAAATATTTACAATTGTTATATCTTCTTCTTGGATCGATCCCTTGATCATTATATAGTGTCCTTCTTTGTCTCTTCTAATAGTCTTTATTTTAATGTCTATTTTGTCTGATATGAGAATTGCTACTCCAGCTTTCTTTTGGTTTCCATTTGCATGAAGTATCTTTTTCCATCCCCTTACTTTCAGTCTGTATGTGTCTCTAGGTCTGAAGTGGGTCTCTTGTAGACAGCATATATATGGGTCTTGTTTTTGTATCCATTCAGCCAATCTGTGTCTTTTGGTGGGAGCATTTAGTCCATTTACATTTAAGGTAATTATCGATATGTATGTTCCTATTCCCATTTTCTTAATTGTTTTGGGTTCGTTATTGTAGGTCTTTTCCTTCTGTTGTGTTTCTTGCCTAGAGAAGTTCCTTTAGCATTTTTTGTAAAGCTGGTTTGGTGGTGCTGAACTCTCTCAGCTTTTGCTTGTCTGTAAACGTTTTAATTTCTCCATCAAATCTGAATGAGATCCTTGCTGGGTAGAGTAATCTTGGTTGCAGGTTTTTCTCCTTCATCACTTTAATTATGTCCTGCCACTCCCTTCTGGCTTGTAGAGTTTCTGCTGAGAGATCAGCTGTTATCCTGATGGGGATTCCCTTGTGTGTTATTTGTTGTTTTTGCCTTGCTGCTTTTAATATGATTTCTTTGTGTTTAATTTTTGACAGTTTGATTAATATGTGTCTTGGTGTATTTCTCCTTGGATTTATTCTGTATGGGACTCTCTGTGCCTCCTGGACTTGATTAACTACTTCCTTTCTCATATTAGGGAAGTTTTCAACTATAATCTCTTCAAATATTTTCTCAGTCCCTTTATTTTTCTCTTCTTCTTCTGGAACCCCTATAATTCGAATGTTGGTGCGTTTAATGTTGTCCCAGAGGTTTCTGAGACTGTCTTCTGTTCTTTTCATTCTTTTTTCTTTATTTTGCTCTGCAGCAGTTATTTCCACTATTTTATCTTCCACCTCACTTATCCGTTCTTCTGCCTCAGTTATTCTGCTATTGATCCCATCTAGAGTATTTTTTATTTCATTTATTGTGTTTTTAATCGATGCTTGATTCATCTTTAGTTCTTCTAGGTCCTTGTTAACTGTTTCTTGCATTTTGTCTATTCTATTTCCAAGATTTTGGATCTTGGAAATAGAATCTTGGATCAGCTTTACCATCATTATTCTGAATTCTTTTTCAGGTAGACTGCCTATTACCTCTTCATTTGTTGGGTCTGGTGGGTTTTTATCTTGCTCCTTCTCCTGCTGTGTGTTTTTCTGTCTTCTCATTTTGCTTATGTTACTGTGTTTGGGGTCTCCTTTTTGCAGGCTGCAGTTTCATAGTTCCCGTTGTTTTTGGTGTCTGTCCCCAGTGGCTAAGGTTGGTTTAGTGGGTTGTGTAGGCTTCCTGGTGGAGGGGACTAGTGCCTGTGTTCTGGTGGATGAGGCTGGATCTTGTCTTTCTGGTGGGCAGGTTCACATCTGGTGGTGTGTTTTGGGGTGTCTGCGGACTTTTTATGATTTTAGGCCACCTTTCTGCTAATGGGTGGGGTTGTGTTCCTGTCTTGCTAGTTGTTTGGCATAGGGTGTCCAGCACTGTAGCTTGCTGGTCGTTGAGTGAATTTGGGTGCTGGTGTTGAGATGGAGATCTCTGGAAGATTTTCGCCGTTTGATATTATGTGGAGCTGGGAGGTCTCTTGTGGACCAGTGTCCTGAAGTTGGCTCTCCCACCTCAGAGGCACAGCACTGACTCCTGGCTCGTCAATTTGGGATGATTTGTTGTCTATTCATGTATTCCACAGATGCAGTGTACATCAAGTTGATTGTGGAGCTTTAATCTGCTGCTTCTGAGGCTGCTGGGAGAGGTTTCCCTTTCTCTTCTTTGTTCTCACAGCTCCCGGGTCTCAGCTTTGGATTTGGCCCCGCCTCTGCGTGTAGGTCGCCGGAGGGCGTCTATTCTTCGCTCAGACAGGACAGGGTTAAAGGAGCAGCCTCTTCGGGGACTCTAGCTCACTCAGGCCGGGCGGGAGGGAGGGGCACGGAGTGCGGGGCGAGCCTGCAGTGGCAGAGGTCAGCGTGACGTTGCACCAGCCCGAGGTGCGCCGTGAGTTCTCCCAGGGAAGCCGCCCCTGGATCCCGGGACCCCGGCAGTGGCGGTCTGCACAGGCTCCCGTAAGGGCGGTGTGGGCAGTGACCTGCGCTAGCACACAGGCTTCTTGGCGGCGGCAGCAGCAGCCCCAGCGTCCCACGCCCGTCACTGGGCTCCGCGCTTTCAGTCGCGACTCGCTCCCGTCTGTGGAGCCCCTTTAAGCAGCGCTCTTAATCCCCTCTCCTCGCGCACCAGGAAACCAGGAGGGAAGAAAACGTCTCCTGCCTCTTCGGCAGCTCCAGAGTTTTCCCGGACTCCCTCCCGGCTAGCTGTGGCACATTAGCCCCCTTCAGGCTGAGTTCTCGCCGCCAGCCCCAGTCCTCTCCCTGCACTCTGACCGAAGCCCGAGCCTCAGCTTCCAGTGCCGCCCACCCCGGCGGGCGAGCAGACAAGTCTCTCGGGCTGGTGAGTGCCGCTTGGCACCGATCCTCTGTGCGGGAATCGCTCCGCTTTGCCCTACTCAGGTATGCGGGGAGTTTCTTGCCTGTTGGGAGGTCTGGGGTCTTCTGCCAGCGTTCAGTAGGTGTTCTGTAGGAGTTGTTCCTCGTGTAGCTGTATTTCTGGTGTATCCGTGGGGAGGAATGTGATCTCCGCGTCTTACTCTTCCGCCATCTTACCCGGAAGCTACAATTTTTTATCACTTATTGAACAACTCTAAACTCAATGGAAAATATCACCTAGCCTCTCTAACTTGTTGAGTAACATTTGAAAACAAAGCTGCACCATTTGTGTGACTGGGCTTGTCTTAAACTATGGTGGTGGCTGTCCCCAGTTGGACTTTGGTCATAGAAGCCATGCATTGGGGTTCGGAGAAGTGTGGCTGGCATCCAAATTTCTTTGTCATATTATTTCATAGAACTGTGTGTTCACTATGATATTAAGATACCAGGCGTTTTTGTTTAAATCAGTAATCATAAGTAAGATTTAGTTTTAGTAATATGGCTGACATTTTAATATAAATAGTGTCCTGTAAAATGTGTCAAGAACTTTTGACTATATAACACAAAATATATTAAATTTTTTTTATTAATATCATCAGTATGATAGATTTATACTGGTGATCTGCTAAATCTTGCCTAATCTCTCAGCAAAACACACATAAACACCCTGTGAATAATGCTACTTGACACCCCAACTGGGAATATCTGGTACTTATAAAAGCTTTCCAAGATAGTTTTCTAACATTTTTTCTTTGCTCTTATCTGATTCACATTTTAATAACTTGAATCAAGGAAGAAAATGAAAAACTGGTCTCCAGAAGTGTCACAACTTACTCTCTGGAAATAAAACCAGTATATCATCTAATTTCAAGGAATATAAAGAAGTACTTCTATTTCTGAACCTGAGTACTTTTAAGCCTGACAAGTATGAACAAGGTAATGATCTCTTAGCTACAGTTGTGAGATAGACTGTGTGAAGCAAAAGAGAAGTAAGGAAATTAGAATGCAGTGCAATAAACCAGCTCACTTGTTATTTTCAAGTTTTTTCCTATCCGAGTAGTCGTAGTAGTCTCAAGGATTGCTCTAACCATGGGAGTCTAGTAGATTAGCGTGATCCCACAGAGGTGCTCCTTGTAAATAGCCTATATTGTGATGAGTCAATTCAACAAAAATTGGGAGGACATCTAATTTATGCCAGGCCCTGTATGGGAGCTCATGCCCAGAGCCGCTGTTAGCTTTATGACACTAAAATAAGCATAGGAATTGCCTTATGTGTAGCAGTTAGACTTTTGAGTATTGACATGGCCCTCACCCAAGCCTAATATCACAAAAGGCAGTGAGCCATCACCAATTCTAAGCTCCTAGGATCCTCATTCTGCATAAGCTATGCTGACCACAAAACTTGGGAGGCATTTTGTGAAAAACTAGGAAACTCTAGTTCCCACTGGGGGGCTACAGCTGTTTGGTCATTTGCATCTTTATCCCATTTTCACTATTTGTTTATAGTCTGCTAGTAAACCAAAGTGAAAGCAATTTGCAGCCAGTGTGAATCCTCATTTTAACAGGTTTTATGAATGAAATAGATCTTTGTGGTTCACTTTGGCTCACATTTTGCTAGCTGCTCCTGAATATGCAAGAACATGGATTCTAAATGTGAAAATTTTAAGCTTTGACATTTGTTGTTCAATTTACATCCAAAGATTTTATTTTGGTCAATTAAATGAAAGAATCAGTCAAATAGATTTTTGTTTTCATTGAAACTGACTCCAATTGACCATGTGATTAATTACATGTGAATGCTAAATGTAGGAGTTATGTGGATAAAGATATATGGACTCCTCAGCTTTCCCTTTGATTCTATATGATTCCTTCTTTAAGACCATGGTGGAATCAATCAAGATATCATATATAATTAAGCTCTTCTTGTTCATATTTTTTATATTTTAGATGGTATATTGTGTTTAACAAATAGAAGCTTTTAATCTGGACCTGATTTTTAAATCTAATTGTTGTATATTTGATCTTTACATACAAACATACACATTATTTAAAGAAAAAAAGAGAGTAAGTATACTATACGCATAGCTGGTGAGTGCACTCCACCCTCTGGAGAAAATGTCATGTCCCAGCGCCACCCTCTGGAGGAAATGTCCCAGCACCTCCCTCATCTGTTGTTACCTAATCTGGAACAGAAGAGTTAATTTGCCCAAGATAGCAAAGAGACCATCAACCTAGTTTAGTTTATAACTGAAAATTCTCACAATGTATTCTTTTCTATATATACCCTGTGTTAAGTAGTATGAATATGCTCACTAGCATCTTTGATAAACTTTAATTTATCCAAATACTGAAAGTCAAACTTGACAAAGGTAGGGAATGCCAAACCTGAAACATAATCATGACCAAAGCTAATTACATCTCTTTTATAAAGATAAATTATAGTTTACTAGATAAGTTTATTAATTAGAATAAATATTTGTATCTGGTTACATGGGGTGCTTCCCATGCATTCAAAGTAGTGGAATAATAAAAAGGATCAAACCTAGTCTTGGACACTATATAGATTTACCAAGAAAACTTAAAATTCTAAAAATAAATCAAATTTATAAAGTCTAATTATATTATTTAAATACTTAAAGCAATATTTACAGTTGACTTTCAGTCAAATTCTGAATGCTCTCTCTTCCAAAATCCTGGAGTCTTTAAGAGTAATTCTTTTAGGTAAGCAGATGTTTCATTTGTTAAATGCCTGCCTTTAATTTATCCAAGGCCACTGCTAGCCTATCTAGTATTTGTGCAGGTAGAAAAAGTACTCATTCTGGGTAATTGATTAGAAAAAGGCTTTCTCTTTCGGTAGAAGTGCCCGCATGGGCACGGTGCTTGGTGAGCTGAGCACTGGCTAGATTCGAGTCTCCAGTCACAACCCCAGCTGGCTCCTTTGTGCAGTGTCCAATATACATGGGGGTCCTGAGTTCACCTTCTGCTATATGATCATTATCTACATTCTCACTTAAAAAAAGTCTTTCCTTGAGTTTAATAGTCTTGTCCTTTCATAAGAAACACTGGATAACCAATCGATTCCTTACCCTTTAGTTTTAAATCTCTGCAGCCAAGATTCTAACTTTAAACATCCTTGTATTTATCAAGAAAATGACAGCAGCAAAAAGACAAAGCTAAACTCCTTAAGAGATAACTTTTCAAAATGTGGAAATTTAAAGAGAATGAAAAATCAGAAATCACCAGTGAGACCAAACAACTAAGACTTTTGAATATTTTAGCTTAAATTCAATCCCATGAAGGCAGACATGAAATATTGACACTTTAATGTCCCCAGAGTAGCTTAATCTGGTCTGCTAAGTCACAGCTACAGCAGAATGCTATGTCTCAGGGTCAGGCAATGGGCTGAACTCAGCAGGTTGGGCTCAGTTTCCACAGACAAGAGTATATGTCCTACAGGCTTTGGTGAAAAGGCTGTAGCTAAGCAACCCCCTCAACTCTCAGCCACAGAGCTCCTTTAGAAATATTAAAGAATTTTCTGTTTAGATCTCTAGATTTATTATTCCTTAACTGATATTATGAGTGGGAGAGTCAATATTTGCAGATTTGTTACACAATAGCTACATACACACAAACAAGGTATTAACCAATTGTCAACAGTTTTGAAGGACCATCTACAATTAAAGTTCTAAAGTTGCTTCAAAATTTAAGTGTTATTAATAGCTAGCAGAGAAGAGTTTTTAAAATGGAGGGATAGCGGAGTAAATCAATCTTAATTCATTTATCAGTTACTCAGAATAACACCATGATAAATAATTATCACCTAAACACGACTGGTTGTACCATTTCTTTTCAAGTGATATTTATGACATATTATCAGCGTACACAATTTAAGAGCTTACATATGTTTTTCTCATTTGTGTAATCTAATCAAAGGTGCAAAGCTTGGATCTACGCCAGTGCAAACTTTCCCTGTTACAGGGTTGCAGCCTGTATGGTCCATCTGGAGTTGCTGGTCTGCTTGATGTCAAATGACAGATCCTACCAGCATGGAAGATGAAAGGATGTTCAGGCCACGTGTCTGGGGATGACAGTTCTCTTTGTGATGAACCACAGAGTCACAGCTTGTTAAATAAGCCTGTGACAGTGATAAAAGACAAAGCCATCAGTTCATAGCAGAATATGGCCTATCTTCCCATGACAAACCATGCTATCTCTACTCACACAGGCTGACATCTCATAAAGCATTCCCACAAGTGGTGGCTAGAAATAGTCTCTGAAGACAGACCCAAAAGAGAGTAATAGCTTGCGGCTTATCTTCGAGCAAATGAATGGAAAAAACCTGGAGTGAACAATGTAGTTCTCTTAGCCTCACAGATAAAGGTGGCTTTCTACTTAGAACATTTTGTATGGTGGTCCTATTTCACATAATATTAAAATTTTGAGCAGTGTCATAAAGATGCCTATGAGGCCTTTGTTTTTAAATACATGCTTATTTTGAACTCCCTTTCTATTGATTCATAAGTCCATAAGCCCACTTTACACGACTGCTTCTGTTTATTCAGAAACAATATATCTATTAACCAAATAATAATAAAAGAACATTAGTAAGAGCTATCACCTAGTCAGTGCTTACAACATGCTAGGTAGTTGTGCTAATCACACAATATACAGCTCAACAAATCCTATAACCCACATATCACCTAAACACAACTGGATGTACCATTTCCTTTCAAGTTATTACTATGCCTGTTTTGCAAATGAGGAAACTGAAACCCAGAGAAGTAGTTTATCCAGCTCACACAATGGATGCATCAAAGATTGGAATGTGAGACTTCTGATTTACCATTTCTATCCCACCAGAATAGTAACAACTATAGTGGGCCACATTATAAAAGTGGGTGGATGAAAACAATATGAGGTCTACAGTTTTATACCTCTATTTTTGATGAACTGAGAGTTGATATTGTTAAGTCCAGTTATCTTAGGTAGGTTTAGATATGTCAAATATAACTGACATACTGAGTTATGTCAGAGAATGATATTCTTCCAGATGTTTTTCATATATGTGGTTATTCAGAAAAAGGGAACATTTAAAATAACATTCAACCACCCCTTTTCCTTTGCTTCTTTTTCCCTTCTTCCCATTTCCCTAGTTTCTTTCTAGCCATCTTACTTTCCATGACCCCATTTTTTTTTCAGCTGATCCACTTATACCTTAGATTGTCCATGGTGCATTTGAACTTTGGTCTCTTCCTGATCAGCCATTTTACACACACACACAAACACACAGAGGGAGGTGTTAGGTTCTATTTAATCAAAGGATGGTTTCACATAGTTCCATAATTATTTTATATATGTGAATTTTGCCTCTCTACTCTTCCCAGTAAATTTCTTGAGAATGTAAATGGGTCATACACTTCCTTTGTATTTATATCAGACTTTGCAGAGCCTTGGACAAGTAGAAGACAGTCAGTGAATGGTTACCCAATTGAAGTGCTTTTCTTAGCGAATGGTTTCAAAGACCAAAGAGGAGACTGAACCCCTAATGTTAGGCAACAATAATACCTGACAAATCTAAATTCTCAATAAGCTTCTCAGAAGCAATAGAAGTTTGCTTTGAAAAAAAAGGGACTCTTTCTAGTCCACTAAAATTGAAAAAAAATCCTTTCAATCCAGTGGTTCCTACTGCTCTGAGGAGACTTACTAAACTTGCTGCTACTTTGGATTTGATGGCCACCTTAAATCAAAGTGCTTATGATAGGCTTGTAATAGAATTTACAGACATATTAGGAGGCAAAGATTAGTTCCGAAAAATACTGTTTTAATTATAACAAAGTAAGACATTTTCCGGCTGGAATTGAACATTTAGGTTTAAGTGCTTAATTGGTCTTAACTGGTTCTCAACTTTGCATATTTCAATCAATTCTAATGAGTGAATTGAGAAGATGTTGCAACTGCTTCTTATTAACTTTAGTACTTCTATCATTTAACTGTGATCAGAAGTCTCAAATGAATTGATTTGGTGAAACATTAGTTCAGTTGAAATGTGTGACAATTTACCACTTAAAAGGTCACACAAGTCAAACCTGAGAGATGGGACTTGAGGGGCCAAGGCATTTGAAAAAACATTTTCAGGTGATTCTGCTATGTATTTAGAGTCAGCCAGTGATTTAGTTTAACCGCAGATTGATCCTAGAGTCTCTTCCATAACATGCCCTCCCAAGATCAAGCAACCTATTTTTTTTAACACCTTCAAATGCCAGAGCAGTATCAGTGTACATAATCACTCTCATGAACTAAAAGACTTGAAGTCACTTGCAAAATGTATTATTTACAACCAGAGAAGAGCAACTCACTTCCAATTAGAACACACAAGGCTCTTAGATCTGAAAATTAGTGTATTTAAAAATTTTACTTCAAAATTAAAAAAAAACACATACCAGACAATATGACTTTAAACCCATGTCTTCTTCTTGGTGAGAAAAATGGGGAAATCAAGTGGAAAATGACTAAGGAGAGGACAGGGAAAGATTCGCAAAAAGAAAGCAACAAGAGACTAAGGAGAACAAGAGATTAAGCTGGAAAAAGAACCATTACCTAGTACATTATTCTGGATGTTTGGCCATAACCTTGCTTAATTTTCAGCTGCCAGCTTCAAGTCACAGAAGAACAATACCAGAAATTTGATCCATTCAAGAACACTGACAGGCTTGCTAGGAGAATATCAAAATGCACTCTCAAGTGAAATCAACTAATATTTATTGAATATCTATTATATGAAAGGCACTGTTAGAAAAAGGACTTAAAGAAAGACAGCAGGACCAGCCAGTATATGGAGGGTCTGACAAAATTAAACAGGCTTGTTGAGGTGGACCATTCCGGTTTGAGAGACTAGAGGTAGCCTGTAGCTGGAGACAGAAGCACAAAACTATCAGTGTCTCAGGGGAATGGTGAGAGCAATGAACAATGATTCCAAGTGAGATGTGAGCTTGGCCTCCTGTCATCGGAGAAGAATAAAGGTCATTAGAAAATAATTACCCACTTAGGAATACGACCTTCTGACTCACTTGAAAATATTGAACTAAGAATTTGGGCTTCTGTCTTTTCCTCGACTAGGAATCCTATTATGATCCCCAAATTGGAGTTTAAAGAAAGGATAGGAAGGATTATATTGCAAGTGGAAGAGATATGAATTTCGGCTGTAGTTATTTGAAGTTCACCTGGACAGAGGCCAAGAAGATCATCACAGACACCATGCTATATATAATCAAAGATATCAAGGGGATTAAGGTATTCTCTTTCAACAGACAAGTTCATAAGATGATAATAAGAAACAGTAAGATAAAGTTCAACTATAATAATAGAAGAGTTGTTATGAGATTATAGAATAGTAATTACACAAGGATGAGTTGTTCAGATACTAATGGCTCTGAGTTCCAAAGAGGTACAGATCCCTTCAATTAGAAGAAGGAAGAGAACTTTCTATAAGGTAACATTCCAAGGGAGAAGTATTCTGTCATTAAACGCTTAGAGGCAGGATCCTAAGACAGTCATATTAAATAATTTATTTGTTTGGAATGGAATATTTGGAATGGATGGCTAGGTTTAGGTAGTTGAACACATGCTGAATAGTTTGGGCTTTATTTTATAAACAGTGGGGACTCACAGACCCTCCTTTTACAGAGGGAAGTTATTTGTTCTCAAAATAGTATTAGAGAAAATTGACTTGCTGGTTTATATAGAATGGATGGTAGGGGAGAGAAATCAGAGGGCTGAAAATCAGTTGGGAACTTATCACAAGAGAGTAAACCTAAGGGTCTGAATTTGGCTCATGGCAGTGGACTTGAAAGAAAAGTCCAAAGTAGCAGTTACTCTAACGAGTGAATTGAGAAGATGTTGCAACCACTTCTTATTAACTTTAGTACTTTTATCATTTAACTGTGATCAGAAATCTCAAATGAGTTGATTTGGTGAAACATTAGCTCAGTTGAAATGTGTGACAATTTACCACTTAAAAGTTCACACAAGTCAAATCTGAAAAGCTTTCTTATCTGGATATAATTATTCAAACACAATTTGGAAGCAGCATTTCACTTAGATGCTGCCTACCAAAATGTAGCCAGTCCTCTCAGTTTGGTCTTTTCACCCATGGAACTCATCCAAGTCAACAATGTTCCTTGGCCTCTGATGTCCTTTCCAAATCCTAGCTGACAGGGAGAGAACCCTCTGTCTGTACTGAAGATAGAAAATACCATTAAATTCGAAAGCAATGCGGATTCATTATCATTTAAAAGGATTTTGAAAACACAGAGGTTATGAATTTAAAAGCTCCACTTAGCTTGTCCAGTGCTTTAGGCGATGGTGTCCAGAGAGGTCAGTTTTGTAGGTGGCAAAAGCAATAACAATAATGAGAAAAAAAAAACTTTAAAAGTGCTTAAAATATGATAAAAACGATTTAACATCTGGATTTTTCAAATAATTGAATATTTTCCAGGTAAATTCTGTTCATAGGGAATAGTTGAATAATTGAAATATTTTATTACCTAAAATACATGAACTTTAGAAGAGTATATCCCCTAAATATACTAAATATTTTCCAAAGATCTATTGTTAGATGATGTAGGTAAAATCTTTATTTTTGTTCTATTTGCCTTACCTTCCTTGAAAAACCCCAGATACATGAGGTATAACTCTCTTATTTGTCAGTGATACACTCTGTAATTTGTTCTATGTAGAATATTCTGGGATTATACAGGCATCTCCAGCACATCCTGAGAGATGATACTCCTTCACAGAAATGTGACATCTTAAATTTGGAAAATCCTTTGGAAATTATATAGCCAGCCTCCCACTCAAAATGGAAATACCTTCTCTGACAAGGATATCCCTGACAGAAATTATCACCCAGACTGAATGCTTTGTAAGTATTCCATTCTGTAGCATTCTACTCAAAAAAAAAAAAAAAAAAAAAAAGAGTCTTTCTTTTATATATTTATCTAAGGCATTTGTAAAATTGTTGAAAAATTGGAGCCAAATGATAACTCCACAGTACGGGAGACCTGTCGGAAGTATCACCATTCCTTGTTTTTTGTTTTTGATCTCATCTCACAACCTTGCCCACAATGAGGTAGAGATTGTAAGAGCTAAGTTATTAGATACTTTTGAAGGAACAGCATTTCTAAAGCAAAAAATCCAGACACTCCATCTAGGGCATTCTCATCTGCCAGAGGAAATCCAAGTAATAGGGCCTGACTTTTCTTTGTGAAGCCATGATGTTTTTCTAGTCATACCACTTTATTTTCAAGTGCATACAACTGATCCATTTAATGATTTATTCTAGAATTCTTCTAGGGCTTAATATTAAATTCTCCAGAATACATATTTATGGGATAATTTATTGATTCATTCAGTTTGACAAATATCATTAAGCACCTACTTTATACCAGCTACTGATCTAGGTTCTAGTAATGTGATGGCAAATATATTCTCTACATTCTAGGAGCTTATAGTCTCACGAGGAAAATAGAAATTTAAATAGACAATTTAATCACATTGGTATAAGAGATAAGAAAGGAAACAGAAGGACTTT
Source organism: Mesoplodon densirostris (assembly GCF_025265405.1). Lineage (NCBI taxonomy): Eukaryota > Metazoa > Chordata > Mammalia > Artiodactyla > Ziphiidae > Mesoplodon > Mesoplodon densirostris. Next base: position 82,135,586 of record NC_082668.1, on the reverse strand, counting down.
TGACAGCACATTGAAGGGTCACTTATTGAGGCTAAGTTAGGTTTTCCAGAGGACTTTTGATCTCAGTCGAGGTATAATCAATAGGTAGAAGTTAAGTGAAGGCAAGGATAATCAGTGCAGAGGAATCAGCGTGTTTGGAGGTCCCAATGAGAGACTCTCAGTTCAGTGAAAAAGAACAGAGTATGCAGAGAAGAGAGTAATCGGCTAGGTTGGAGAAAAGGTGGTAGGGAGACTGTAGCAAGAAATGAGACAAAAGAGAGTAGGACCCAGAGGAGCCCTAACAGCCAAGGAATACACTGTGTGTTTTTAAAGGAGATACTGAGGTGTAGAAACCAGAAAGGTTAGAGGAAAACCAGGAGAATATGGTGACATGAATGCCAAAGGAAGATCATTTTCAAGCAGGAGTCAGTTAATGCCAGATGTATATTGAGAAATCAAGCAAGGGAAAACTGGGAAGTGTTTATTGGATCTAGCAGCACATAGGTTCTTGGTAACTCTGATGTGAACAATATCAGTGGAGGTGAATTTGCTAAATCCTAATTGTTGTGGATTGAGGAGAGACTGCAAGGGAAAAAGTGAATATAAGTATGAGAATCCTATGGATAAGTTTACTGTGAATAGAGCATTAAGATAATGCAGTAGCTAGGAAAAAATTTCAAGGGAGAGTTTTTTTAAGCATGGAAATATTCAAGTTAGAAAGTGTTTAAATCTAGGTATAGAATTATACCTAGGAATAGAATTAGGTATAGAAAAAAGGAAGAAAAATAATTTATATATCTTAAAGATTTAAGAGAGAATAAGATCAAGATCAAATGAGGAAATCACCATAGACAAGAAAAGGGACATCATTTCATTTTAAAAGGAAAAAAGGGAGAAGAAGATGAATGTACATGCAGGGAAGTTTATAAGTCTGCTCATAGCTATAGGAAATTAGGAAAATGCTAATCCTATGTCTTCTACTTTCTCATGTAGAAGGTGGAGAGCTGTTGAGAACTGTTCTTGAAATCTTGAGTACTGTTAAAGTATTGAGACATCATGAAAGTATTATCTGGTAGCATTGAGGCCTCATTTGAGGATGATAACCATAAAGTTACAATTTGTGCAGTTTTGTGAAACTTATCCATCAGGGTCATCAGAGAGATTGTAGATAGGGGAAAAAGCAAACACCAGATGAAAAATGTTCAAGAAACATTGGCTAAAGTGGAGTGAAGGTGAGGGTTATTGGAATTAAGATCAAAATACTAAGACACTAGGTAACTGAATGAGTTGTCTTTTGGAGGCAGACATCTCCCAGGATGATGGAAGAATTGGAGTGGAAAAGAAGACAGCCAGGCACTAAAATCTCCAGTGAATGAGGAATATACATATACAGTAGGGTTGTGTATGACAGCAATGAGGAGGACTTAGGGGAAATAGTTTGCTATTATTCACCCCCAAAGAGGGGTTGTTACAAGGAAATAGAGAAACACTGTCCTGGAATCAGTACTGGAAATCCTGACAGGGGCAGACCTTGAGATGTGGGAAAAAATAGAAGTCTCTTTTTGAGGAGTCTGCAGAAGGGTGGATATGGGTGATTACATTTTAACTTATTTTAAAAAGTAGAAATTGGAGTTGCAACTCCAATCTATGGTACCTCTGGGGTTGAGCAAAGATTAACGATAAGGCATTTGAAAGGTGGTTGAAGTGTCCAGGATCATCACAGTTGTGAGTACTAAACCATTATAAGAGATTGCTTAGCTGCCACTAGTAGGTTTTGCTCCATGCCATAATAAAGCATCTTCTTATTCATATAAAGGACAAGCTAGACTAGAACAGTGTGATTCTGACTGAGAAATAATTCTCACTACCAGTTCTAACATAACAGCATATTCCCTGCCCACTTACCAAGACCCCGTCATGCACCCTCACCAAGACATGTGTCTTTACATGTAGCTTCTGGCTTTCCTCATTTCCTTTTGTTGCTCTAGTTTTAATATCTGTGGAGTTCCCTAGACCTTGTTCTCAGCCACTACACCAGTACTAAGTGCAATACTATGGAACAGAAATATAAGGTAACTTCACTGCCTTCCAAGGAAATTAGGAACCTAGCAGAGTGCCAAATAGATCTTCTCAAGGCTCTCTGATCTGCAATCTTATAAGAAGACAATTGGACTTAAAAAGAAAATATAGATGGTAAAATAAGTTAATTGCCATTTGTGTCTTTAAAACCCTGAAGTTCCATGATTCTGTGATCCAAACTTAGGGTAAACACAATCTTGTTCTCCAACATGCTCCAGATTATTGTGAACTTATTGAATTCTAATCCCTAATATGAAAGTGAGAATTAAGCCTCTTGGGGTTATGGGGCCAGAAAACCAACAGCTCTTTGAAGCTGATTGTATTATGTAAGCCTGCAGAGTTTGAACGCAAGTTACCACAGATGGAATATACAATTAAATTTCTCTGGACATGAAGTAAACATTTATATGCTCACAGAAGAATAAATATTTCTAGCAGATTGGTTTAAGATGGTGGAGTAGAAGGATGTGCTCTCACTCCCTCTTGCAAAAACACCAGAATTACAACTAACTGCTGAACAATCATCAACAGGAAGACACTGGAACTCACCAAAAAAGATACCCCACATCCAAAGACAAAGGAGAAGCCACAATGAGACAGTAGGAGGGGCGCAATCACAATAAAATCAAATCCCATAACTGCTGGGTGGGTGACTCACAAACTGGAGAGCACTTATACCACAGAAGTCGACCCACTAGAGTGAAGGTTCTGAGCCCCACGTCAGGCTTCCCAATCTGGAGATCCAACAAAGGGAGGAGGAATTCCTAGAGAATCAGACTTTGAAGCCTAGTGGGATTTGATTGCAGGACTTCGACAGGACTGGGGGAAACAGAGACTCCACTCTTGGAGGGCACACACAAAGTAGTGTGTGTATCGGAACCCAGGGGAAGGAGTAGTGACAGCATAGGAGACTGAACGAGACCTACCTGCTAGTTTTGGAGGATCTTCTGCAGAGGTGTGGGGTGCCTCTGTCTCACTGTGAGGACAAGTACACTGGCAGAAGAAGTTCTGGGGAGTACTCCTAGGTGTGAGCACTCCCAGAGTCTGCCATTGGCCCCACCAAAAAGCCCGGGTAGGCTCCAGTGTTGGGTTGCCCCAGGCCAAACAACCAATAGGGAGGGAACCCAGCCCCACCCATCAGCAGACAAGTGGATTAAAGTTTCACTGAGCTCTGCCCACCAAAACAACAGCCAGCTCTACCCACCACCAGTCCCTCCCATCAGGAAACTTGCACAAGCCACTTAGTTAGACTCATCCATGAGAAGGCAGACAGCAGAAGCAAGAAGAACTACAATCCTGGAACCTGTGGGACAAAAACCACATTCACAGAAAGATAGACAAGATGAAAAGGCAGAGGGCTATGTACCAGATGAAGGAACAAGATAAAACCCCAGAAAAACACCTAAAAGAAGTGGAGATAGGCAACCTTCCAGAAAAAGAATTCAGAATAATGATAGTGAAGATGATCCAGGACCTCGGAAAAAGAATGGAGGCAAAGATTGAGAAGATGCAAGAAATGTTTAACAAAGATCTAGAAGAATTAAAGAACAAACAAACATATGAGCAAGACAATAACTGAAAGGAAAAATACACTAGAAGGAATCAATAGCAGAGTAACTGAGGCAAGAATGGATAAGTGACCTGGAAGATGGAATGGTGGAATTTACTGCTGCAGAATAGAATAAAGAAAAAAGAATGAAAAGAAATGAAGACAGCCTAAGAGACCTCTGGGACAACATTAAACGCAATGAGGTCCCAGAAGGAGAAGAGAGAGAAGAAGGACCAGAGAAAATATTTGAAGAGATTATAGTCGAAAACTTCCCTAACATGGGAAAGTAAATAGGCACCCAAATCCAGGAAGTGCAGAGAGTCCCATACAGGATAAACCCAAGGAGAAACATGGCGAGACACATAGTAATCAAACTGGCAAAAATTTAAGGCAAAGAAAAATTATTGAAAGCAGCAAGGGAAAAACGATAAATAACATATAAGGGAACTCACATAAGGTTAAAAGCTGATTTCTCAGCAGAAACTTTACAAGCCAGATGAGAGTGGCATGATATACTTAAAGAGATGAAAGGGAAGAAGCTACAACCAAGATTACTCTACCCGGCAAAGATCTCATTCAGATTCAATGGAGAAATCAAAACTTTACAGACAAGCAAAAGCTAAGAGGATGAAGCACCACCAAACCAGCTCTACAACAAATGCTAAAGGAACTTCTCTAAGTGGGAAACACAAGAGAAGAAAAGGACCTACAAAAACAAACCCCAAACAATTAAGAAAATGGTCATAGGAACATACATATCAGTAATTACCTTAAACGTGAATGGATTAAATGCTCCAACCAAAAGACACAGGCTTGCTGAATGGATACCCAAACAAGACCCATATATATGCTGTCTACAAGAGACCCACTTCAGACCTAGGGACACATTCACTGAAAGTGAGGGGATGGGAAAGGATATTCCATGCAAATGGAAATCAAAAGAAAGCTGAAGTAGCAATACTCATATCAGATACAATAGACTTTAAAATAAGGAATGTTACAAGAGACAAGGAACGACACTACATAATGATCATGGGATCAATCCAAGAAGAAGATATAACAATTATAAATATATATGCACCCAACATAGGAGCACCTCAATACATAAAGCAACTGCTAACAGCTATAAAAGAGGAAATCGACAGTAACACAGTAATAGTGGGGGACTTTAACACCTCACTTACACCAATGCACAGATCATCAAAACAGAAAATTAATGAGGAAACACAAGCTATAAATGACAGTAGACCAGATAGATTTAACTGATATTTATAGGACATTCCATCCAAAAACAGCAGATTACACTTTCTTCTCAAGTGTGCATGGCACATTCTCCAGGATAGATCACTTTTTGGGTCACAAATCAAGCCTCAGTAAATTTAAGAGAATTGAAATCATATCAAGCATCTTTTCTGACAACAACGCTATGAGATTAGAAATCAATTACAGGGAAGAAAACCATAAAAAACAGAAACACATGGAGGCTAAACAATATGTAACTAAATAACCAAGAGATCACTGACAAAATCAAAGAGGAAATCAAAAAATACCTAGAGACAAAAGATAATGAAAACACGATGATCCAATACCTATGGGATGCAAAAAAAAGCAGTTCTAAAAGGGAAGTTTATAGCTATACAAGCCTACCTCAAGAAACAAGAAAAATCTCAAACAATCTAACTTTACACCTAAAGGAACTAGAGAAAGAAGAACAAACAAAACCCAAAGTTAGCAGAAGGAAAGAAGTCATAAAGATCAGAGCAGAAATAAATGAAATAGAAACAAAGAAAACAGTAGCAAAGATCAATAAAACTAAAAGCTGGTTCTTTGAGAACATAAGCAAAATTGATAAACCATTAGCCGGACTCATCAAGAAAAAGAGGAAGAGGACTGAAATCAATAAAGTTAGAAATGAAAAAGGAGAAGTTACAATGGACATCACAGAAATAGAAAGCATCCTAAGAGATAAGCAATTCTATGCTAATAAAATGGGCAACCTGGAAGAAATGTACAAGTTCTTAGAAAGGTATAACCTTCCAAGACTGAACCAGGAAGAAATAGAAAATATGAACAGACCAATCACAAGTAATGAAATTGAAACTGTGATTAAAAACATTCCAACAAACAAAGGCCAGGACCAGATGGCTTCACAGGTGCATTCTATCAAACATTTAGAGAAGTGCTAATACCCATCCTTTGCAAACTCTTCCAAAAAATTGCAAAGGAAGGAACACTCCCAAACTCATTCTATGAGACCACCATCACCTTAATACCAAAACCAGAAAAAGACCCTACAAAAATCGAAAATTACAAACCAATATCACTGGTGAATATAGATGAAAAATCCTCAACAAAATACTAGCAAACAGAATCCAACAATGCATTAAAAGGATCATACACCATGATCAAGTGGGATTTATCCCAGGGATGCAAGCATTCTTCAATATACTCAAATCAATCAATGTGATACACCATATTAACAAATTGAAGAAGAAAAACCATATGATCATCTCAGTAGATGCAGAAAAAGCTTTTGACAAAATTCAACAACGATTTACGATGAAAACTCTCCAGAAAGTAGGCACAGAGGGAACCTACCTCAACATAATAAAGGCCATATATGACAAACCCATGGCCAACATCATTCTCAATAGTGAAAAACTGAAAGCATTTCCTCTAAGATTAGGAACAAGACAAGAATGTCCCCTCTTGCCAGTATTATTCAACATAGTTTTGGAAGTCCTAGCCATGGCAATTAGAGAAGAAAAAGAAATAAAAGGAATACCAATTGGAAAAGAAGAAGTAAAACTGTCACTGTTTGCAAATGACATGATACTATACATAGAGAATCCTAAAGATTCTCTATGTATAGTAGAGAAAACTACTAGAGCTAATCAATGAATTTGGTAAATTTGCAGGATAGAAAATTAATGTACAGAAATCTCTTACACTAATGATGAAAAATCTGAAAGAGAAATTAAGGAAACACTCCCATTTACCATTGCAACAAAAAGAATAAAATACCTAGGAGTAAACCTACCTAGGGAGACAAAAGACCTGTACACAGAAAACTGTAAGACACTGTTGAAAGAAATTAAAGATGATACCAACAGATGGCGAGATATACCATGTACTTGGATTGGAAGAATCAATACTGTGAAAATGACTTTACTACCCAAAGCAACCTACAGATGCAATCCCTATCAAATTACCAATGGCAGTTTTTACAGAAGTAGAACAAAAAAATCTTAAAATTTTCTATGGAGACACTAAAGACCCCGAATAGCCAGAGCAGTCTTGAGGGAAAAAAACGGAGCTGGAGGTATCAGACTCCCTGACTGCAGACTATCCTACAAAGCTACAGTGGTCAAGACAATTTGATACTGGCACAAAAACAGAAATATGGATCAGTGGAACAAGATACAAAGCCCAGAGATAAACCCACACACCTATTGTCAAGTAATCTATGACAAAGGACGCAAGGATATACAATGGAGAAAAGACAGTCTCTTCAGTAAGTTGTGCTGGGAAAACTGGACAGCTGCATGCAAAAGAATTAAATTAGAGCACTCCCTAACACCATACACAAAAATAAACTCAAACTGGATTAGAGACCTAAATGTAAGAGCGGACACTATAAAACTCTTAGAGGAAAACATAGGAAGAACACACTTTGACATAAATCACAGCAAGATCTTTTTTGATCCACCTCCTAGAGTAATGGAAATAAAAAGAAAAATAAACAAATGGGACCTAATGAAACTTAAAAGCTTTTGCAAAGCAAAGGAAACTGCAAACAAGACGAAAAGACAACCCTCAGAATGGGAAAAAATATTTGCAAACGAGTCAACAGACAAAGAATTAATCTCCAATATATATAAACAGCTCATGCAGCTCAATAATAAAGGAACAGACAACCCAATCAAATAATGGGCAGAAGACCTAAATAGACATTTCTCCAAATAGGACATACAGATCGACAATAAGCACATGAAAACCTGCTCAACATCACTAATTATTAGAGAAATGCAAATCAAAAGTACAATGAAGTATCACCTCACACCAGTTAGCATGGGCATCATCAGAAAATCTACAAACAGCAAATGCTGGAGAGGGTGTGGAGAAAAGGGAGCCCTATTGCACTGTTGGTAGGAATGTAAATTGATACAGCCACTGTGGAGAACAGTATGGAGGTTCCTTAAAAAACTAGAAATAGAGTTACCATATGACGCAGCAGTCCCACTCCTGGGCATATACCCGGAGGAAATCATAATTCAAAAAGACACATGCACCCCAATGTTCATTGCAGCACTATTTACAATAGCCAGGTCATTGAAGCAACGTAAATACCCATCGACAGACGAATGGATAAAGAAGATGTGGTACATATATACAATGGAATATTAGTCATCCATAAAAGGAACGAAATTAGGTCACTTGTAGAGACGTGGATGAATCTGGAGACTGTCATACAGAGTGAAGTAAGTCAGAAAGAGAAAAACAAATATCACATATTACTGCATATATGTGGAATCTAGAAAAATGGTACAGATGAACTGATTTGCAGGGCAGAAATTGAGACACAGATGTAGAGAACAAACGTATGGACACCAAGGCAGGAAAGCAGCGGCAGGTGGGAGTGGTGGTGTGATGAATTGGGAGATTAGGATTTACATGTATATACTGATGTGTAAAAAATGGATGACTAATAACCTGCTGTATAAAAAATAAATAAAATAAAATTCAAAAAAATAAAGAAATATTTCTACACTGCAATGTGACAAGTTACTTAAACATTTTGCGCCTTTCATTCATTCATGTTATACATATTTTAAATGATTACTATTGGCAAGGAAGTGGGAGGGTGCAAAAAAGAACTCACAAAAATGCAATTATAAGGATGATTTCCTCCCATAGGGAAGAACAAATGTGAATGTGAATAATTATCATTTGTGAAAAATATCATAAAGGCCTTCGGAATCTCAACATAATTTTAGCTGCAGTATTTTATGCTGACTATGGGGATTGTAATTACTTTTCTCAAATTTTCATATACTGATGGATACAAGAAACTGGCAGCAGTTCTTCTCCACAATAGGCTAGTAGGGAAGAGTTGGAAGGAGAATAGAAGGATGTGTACCAATGTCTCTGGGGGTGAGAGTCATGTACAATTTTTAAAAGCTTCCAAGGGATGAGTATATAGTACCCCCCCCAACTCACCCCACCCCACACACACATACAAACAAGCACGAATGTGCATCTTTTGAGGACTTCTGCGTGAAACAAACAAAAATTATACTGAGAGATAGTTCTTTGTTCTTGAGTTGGGAAGAGTATGTGGTGGCTGAGAGATTATTGTTGTGTTTAATAGCGTAATAGGATTTAGAGTTCACTGCTTATTATTAGTGTGTTTCCAAACTAGAAAATATATTTAGTTAAATGTTTTGTTTTTGTTTTTGTTTTTGTTTTGCGGTATGCGGGCCTCTCACTGTTGTGGCCTCTCCCCTTGCGAAGCACAGGCTCCAGATGTGCAGGCTCAGTAGCCATGGCTCACGGGCCCAGCCGCTCCGCGGCATGTGGGATCTTCCCGGGGAATGAACCCGTGTCCCCCGCATTGGCAGGCGGACTCTCAACCACTGTGCCACCAGGAAACCCTTAGTTAAATTTTTTAATGATTATTTTAATAACAAAACACTTTTGTTTTAATATTCTAATTATTGTAAGTACTTTAAAAATACAGGTTGGATGGGCTTCCCTGGTGGCGCAGTGGTTGAGAGTTCACCTGCCGATGCAGGGGACACGGGTTCGTGCCCCAGTCCGGGAAGATCCCACATGTCACGGAGCGGCTGAGCCCGTGAGCCATGGCCGCTGAGCCTGCGTGTCTGGAGCCCGTGCTCCACAACGGGAGAGGCCACAACAATGAGAGGCCCGTGTACTGCAAAAAAAAAAAAAAAAAAAAAAAAAAAAATACAGGTTGGACTCTGGGTAGAATAGGGAAAGTGACTTGAATTTCAGGTTAAAAATGAGCAATGAGTTTATATAAATATAAACTGAAGAGAAGGTTAAAAAAGAAAACAACTAGGTCTAATTGGGTGAACATCTTGAATGTTACGGATCAAGAACAAAAATCTTACAAATTCCAAGGTGCTTATTGTCGTGGAATTAATGAGAAGAAAGGCTTATCTACCACATGTAGGAGAGTAGTAGAACCAGCCTTATTAGTACACTTTAACCGACGTACAGAGTAGGATGCCTACGAAATGCTTGACGCAAGGGAAAGCTGTCTAATGAAGATGCTGGTGCAGCAGACACTGGAGGAGGGTGAGATATGTGAGAGGTTTAGACTTGGGGCTCCAGTGATCAAGTATTTAACAACAGAGTCCTGTGTTCTAGAAGGATGTTTAGCTGTCCTTGATATTCGTATTGCAAACACAAGTATGTAGGGTTAGATGGCCAAGGATTTCTGTACTTGCTGTGATTGCATGTAAGAGTTAAGAAAATGTCCAAAGAGATTCTCATTGTCCATCCACCTCTACTTGACAAGACAAAGCAAATCCACAATTTCCAATACAGTTATCAACTAACAAAAATGGCCCTGCCTGCTTATGGCCTTTTCTATCCTCTCTTTTTCTTCCTACCACTCTCTTTTGCTTTCTTTATTCCTTCCTTAGTCCAACAGTCATGTCTACCAGTTCTACAAAGTTCAGTTAGTTTATGGCATATAGTTTTTGACAAAAGGCAAAGACAAAAGAAAAATTGAGTCCATGAAAATACATACATACATGTGTAAAACAAATAATGACAGAAATAAAATTCAGATGATGAGTTATGAAGTTAAAAATACCAGTACTTAGAAAATAAAATAAAATATATTCCATTTACAACAGCAACAAGAAAATAATTTATCTAAGAATAAACATATGAATATTTTAGATTTATAGTAAAAAAACTAATAAGTAAAAGAAAATAAATTTTACTGTGGCATATAAAATAAAACTTGAATACATGGAGGTTATTGAATAAACATTATTGGAAATTTCAAACCTGTAAAGATGTTAATACCCAATATATTGATCTAGAAACTGAATTAATTATTAAATCCCAAAATATTAGTTTTGGTATTCTTTTAATATCTAAAGGAGAAACTTTCCCATTCTATTTTTTTCAAAGTTTTTTGGATATTCTTATCTGCACATTATATTAAATTATTTTCAGGATTATTGCATCAGATCACTAAGCAAATGACTAATTTGCTTGATAGAAAATTATGCAAAGGGCTTAAATGTAGAATGCAAAGAGAAAGAAAATAAATAAAAATGGTCAATGAATATTTGTAAGGTAAATTTGTAATTTCTGCCATATAAAATGCAAATAAAATCATGTGACATCTTTTTCCACTTCAGACTGACATTTTAAAGCATCTCAATACTCTGTGTTAGTGAGGGTATGAGGAAATAGTTTCTGATACTACCGTACAAATGTAAGGTTATCAGTAACAAAACCCTTAATCTTTAATGTAGTGACCCCTTGCCCTTTCTCCTGTGCACTAGCAATTCAACTTTCCAGAAATTATCTGAAGGAAATAATTGAATAACAAGCAAAAGATATTTATGAACCTATTTGAAGTCCACTACTTCACAGAGAATAGGTCAGCAATCAACATTTTAATTGATTAGAGCCAGTTACTTAACTCCCCAAGTCTCTATTTCCCCACCTTTGAAATGGAATCAAAGTAGCTATTGCTCAAGATTGTTGTGAGAACACCTAAAACTATGTATGTAAAACACGTAGCTTATTCTGCATGTGGAAAGCAGTGCTTGATAAGGGCAGTTAAAGATATATAAATACATAATCTATTTATGCATGTATAAAGATTAAACATTTCCGTGCATATGTGCCTATAGACTCTTTCAACGGAATATAGTTTTTCTTTCCTTTTCTATTCAAATATAACTTTAATTTTTTTAATTAAAAATTTTTTTAATTGTTTATTTTTTTTCTACATAAATAGGACTGCTGGAAAAGTAGCTGTGTTCCAATACGTGTATCTTTTGCTGTGTGGGTGAAAACAGTAAATGATGGACTCTGGGGAAAGATGAAATTCTTAAATATTTAATTTTCCCTACAGCCTCCCCAAGCACCTCCTCTCAACACACACACACACACACACACACACACACACACACACACATTGTGCTGAGGTATACAGTAATATGTAGTCTTATGCTCCACAATCTAATGTCTCTTATTTCATAAGCTTCCCTCAAATCATCAAATGTATACTCACAATTGCATTTATGCCCAATACATCCAATGCATGAACTGTCACTGCTTTGGAGCAAAAAAATATAGACTGTGACTCGAGACTGGCTGCTTCAAGGAAGGACAGATGTGTGTTGCTGGCTCTTCTATTCCATTTCTTTGTGTTCTTGGCGGAGCTGCTTGCCTAATATAGTAGCCTGGGACTGTTTGATTGTTTACACACAAACCTCATTTGAGTGTCTTACAAACTACACTGATACCAAAGTCACACATAGCAGTGACACAAGTTAATTACACCTTCTCAAGAGTGTCAGGACACAGGGCAATGTGGGAGGTATGCTGCTTGAAGGAGAACTCTGTTTAAACTCTTAAAGACGGTCAAAAGTAGGTTGCATACTCCTGTTATCACCACCCAGAGGAGTCAACATCTCTGTAAAATCCACTCTTTAAAAATCTTTCTGCAGCTTGGTTTATTTTAACCTGGAAATGCTGCAGTCCAGGTGCAAGCACTGTTGTCTCCTTTAACATTGTCTTCAAATGCAGAATTTATGTATAATCTCTTGAGACACAAATTGAAAAAAAAAACAAGTGATTTTGACTTGACACATAATGTTCTCAAATTTCTTACTAGCCAACCTAGACTCTTTCTTAACAAATGTATTAGATTTAAAATTTCTAAAGCTGAACCTTCAGGCCACCTTTTCTTGGATGAATAAATTCTTCCTAATTATTCTAGTCTTCTCCAGAGTGAAATGTAAGCAATGTGCTGCTCTATTTCCAGTGTGAAGGCGGAATTCCTTTGGGTTTTGGTTCTCTTAGCAAGAAAGTAAGCCACAGTAGCCAGCAGTTCCTGCCCTGGCTCTTTTTGCCCAACTACACTGAAAACCCTCTTGGCTATTGGAAGTCCAACATATAAGATTAATGATCTGAGGAATTGAACAGGATTGGTAAGAAAAATCACAACAGGATATGCCAGAACGTATAGTACATTTTTGTAACCCTTGTGTCATACAGAGTGGTGAGAAACAAAAGTCATTTTGCATTTTAATAGAACATCTTCTGAAGAGAGTGCATGCTGCCCCAGCATTAAGGGGAAAATCAGAAGTCTCCAGAGATCTCTGGGAGATCAACTGTCTCACTTAGAAAGATAAAATAAAATATTAGGATACTATTATTTTAGCATTTCAGGTTTGGGAAATGACCTACTATGCTTTCTATAAGACATTTCTTACTGTAACTCTGGGGTCAATTCACTTGGAATAGATTGAGTTGACAGGCAAAATGCCATTGTGAAAAGGGCTATAGCAAAGCTATAATCCTCTGGGGTCTAAACTGAGGTCATATAACAACTGAAGTATAATAAGAAGAAACAACTTGCTTATAGTACAGACATTCACATTTAAGAATGGGGTAGACTGTTCCCTGAATTGCAGTAGATGTGCATCTACCTTGAAGATATTCATGACCTGGAATGATCACTCCTCCTCCCCAAATCATTCATATTGGGAGCTGAAATATCTTGCACATGTTTTAGGCAACATATATATATTTGGAATCATTAAAGCCAATCTCATGTCTTGATTTGAGAGAGGGAGACCAAGAAATGTGATGGGTAGCAGAGAATGACTGAATGGGATAAGAAATATTTGACTAGTTTATTCTCACAGTGAATAATTCATGGATAATTAAAAAGTTGAATTTTTAAATTATTCAGATGAAAGGTAAAATCTAAGTCCCTTATATTGCAACCACTAATATGATTATATCAGTTCTAGATATGGGTAGTTAATTTAGAGATCTAATAGTCTAACTTCCTAATATGACATTTGAGGAAACTAATGAAATAATTTGCACAATCATATGCCCAGAATCAAGAATGGAATCCACAGATTATTCTTTTACTATAAAAAGTGGCGAAGAGGCTAGATCAGGACTTAAGAGCCCTAAGTAAAATTTTACTAAAAATATAAATACACACACACAAATGCTAGGCAAAATAATAATCCCTAAAGATGTCCATATCCTAATCTCTAGAACTTGGAACCTGTGAATATATTACCTTACTTGGCAAAAGGGATTTGCAGCTGTGATTAAGGCTAAGGACCTTGAGATGGGGAGGTCATGGATAATAATCATGGATTATTCAGGTGGATGCAATCTAGTCATGTGAATCCTTAAAAGTGGAGAATGTTTCCTGGCTACAGTCAGTCAGAGAGAAAAAGGATCAGAGAGTTGCTGGCTTTTAAGATGAAGGGAGAGAGCCATGAACCAATGAAAAGACAAGCTGGGAAAAACAAGGAATTGGAGCGTTCCCTAGAGGTTCCAGAAGGAAGTACAGCTCTGTTGAAACCTTGATTTTAGCTCAGTGAGACCCAAGTCAAACTTCTGACCTATAGAACTGCAAGACAATAAATTTGTGTTGCTTTAAGCCATTAAGTTTGTAGTAATCTGTCACGTCAGCAATAGATAACTAATACTATAGATATATAAACTTTTAATGATGTATAATATATAAGAAAAAGTACACAAATTAATAAGTATACTGGTCAGTGATTTATCACAAACTGATCACATGTGTAACCACCAACCAGATCAAGAAACAAGTGTTACAAGTACTGCAGAAGCCCCCTTCATGCCCCATTCCAGGCACTACCCTGTTCCCCATGGTAACCACTATTCTTACTTCTGACAGTATAGATTAATTTTGAACTTGAAATGTTTGAACTTGAAGTGTATGGAGTCATATACTATGTATTATTTTTGTATCTGTCTCTTTTAATCAACATTATGTTCTTAGATTCATGTAAATTAGTTTGTTCCTTCTCTTTGCTTCATAAAATTCCATTGTATAAATGTACTGCAATTTACTTAACCATTCATATTTTGGGCATTTGGGTAATTTTTAGTTTGAGACTATTACAAAGTGCTGTCTTAAGCATTCTTGTACATGTCTTTGATGAACGCATAACCATATTTCTATGTCTATACCTAGGAATGTAATTGCTGAGTCATGGGGTGTGTGTACATTAGTGTTGCTATAAGTTTTTTAAAGTTTTGTACTTAGTTGCATTTCTACCAGCAATATAAGAAGTCCCAGTGCAATACATCCTCTCTAACATTTAGTATTTTTAGTCTTTTTAATTTTATCCATTCCTGTGTGTGCTGATATTACATTGCTATTTTAATTCGTATTTCCTCATTTTCAAGATTTAGTTTACTGTGTTTTTAAGGTGAATAGGTGTTAAATTTTACCAAATTACTTTTCTGCTTCTATTGAGATGACCATTTAATTTTTCTCTTCTGTTTTCATTAATGTAGTGGATTACACTGATGGATTTCCAAATGTAAAAATACCCTTAATTTGCTGGACTAAACTCTGCTTAGTCATGAAGTATTCCTTTTTTTTTTTTTAATTTTAAATACAACTGAGTTCCACTTTCTAGTAGTTTTTTAGGATATTTGAGTTAGAATGATGAGAGATATTAGCCAATAAGTTTTTCTCTTTTCATTTATTTGTAGGGTTTGATTTCAAGGTTATGCAAACTCCACATGAAGAAGTAGAAGTATTCCCTTGTTTATCTGTTCTCTGGTAGATTTTGTATAATATTGGTATTTGGAAGGATTCATAGGTTAATTTACTATGAACTAGAAGTTCCTTTGTGAGAAGATTTTAAAAATTGGATTAATTTCTGTAAGAGATTTAGACTATTCAGATTTTAAATTTCTTCTTAAGTCTGATTGATAAGTTGGGTTTTCCATATCATTCAAATTGTCAAATTTATTTGCTTAAAGATTTTTCATAAATTTTTTCATACTTAATCATTATAGTTTTAATATTTGGATTATTTATACTGATGCCTCCCCTTATATTCCTGATATAGGTAATTTGTGTTTTCTCTCTTTGTTTTAATCAGGCTTGCTGGGGGCTTTTCAGTTTTACTGAAAGTTAAAAAAACAACTTTTTGCTGATTCTCTCCATTGTATGCTTATTTTATATTTCATTGATTTTTTCCATATTATTCTTATTATTTGCTTCCTTCATTCTTGAGGATTGATTTGCTATAAATTTTTGTAGTTTCTTGAGATGGATTCTTAGTTGATTTTTTAGTATTTCTTTTTTTCTAATATATGCACATATGACTAGATTTTGTTTAAGCACTGCTTTAGCTCTACCTAGCAAGGTTTGGTATTTCATGTCTTCATTATTATTAAGTTCATAACATTTTAATTTCCATTGTAATTTCTGCTTTGACCTATGGATTAATTGGAATTTCCAAGCATATGGAATTAATATAGTTTTTTTCTTATTATTCACTTTTAGCTAAATTTGACTGAAGTGAGATAATATACTCTAAATGATTTCAGTCCTTTGATATTTGTAAGAATTTTTTAGTAGCTTAACACATGATAAATTTGATGAATGTTTTTTACAGTTCAAAAGATGTAAATGATATAATTGTTGGGTGCAGTGTTCTGTATATGTGAATTTGGTCACGTTTTGTTATTTGTGTTGTTTAGATCTTCTGTGTTCTGACTGATTTTTCTATCAGTTATAGAAATAAGTCTGTTAATTCCTCCTCTATAATTGTGGAATTGTCTGTTGTCTGTTTAGATTTCTTATTTTCTGCTTGATATATATTAAATCTGTGTTATTTATAATGTATATATTTGGGATTGTGATAGTTTCCTGGTTGATTGATTTCTTCATGATTTTAAAATATCTCTCTGTTATGAGTAGTGTTTCTTGCCTTAAAGCTTACATTCTCTTTTAGTATAAATATACCAGTGTTCTTTTTATTTGTATTTTTATAATTCATCAATTCCTATCTTTTTATTTTTACCATGTCTGTGTGCTTCTATTCAAAACATTTTTCTTCTTAGCAGAATAGAGTTATTCTTTATTTCAATCTAATAAGCATAGTATTTTAATTTAAATATCAAATTCTTTTACCTTTAATGTAATTACTGATATAGTTCGATTTAAATCTACAATTTTACTGTTTTCTCTCTGTTACATCTCCTTTATTCTTTTGTTTCTCCTTTTAAGTTTTTTGGATTTGCACAATATTTTTATGATTATGTTTTTCTCTCAATTACCTTGTGAATTATACATTTTTAAATTACTCTTTTAGTGCTTACTATTAAAGATTTATCCTTGACTTATTACCATTTAATATAAGTTATTAATAATTTCACTTTCCTGTAATGATAGCATCTTAGAACATTTTACTTTCAAGAATTCACCTCCCATGTTTGGATCATTGTTGTAATGCACTTTAAGTTTGTGTTTATGTTACAAATTTTATGACATTATAATTATTCTTTTATACAACCAATGTATATTTATATAAATATTTACCATTTCCAGTGCTCTTAATTCCTTTATGTGTTCTATATATTTGTCTGGAATTATTTCACTTCCACTTAAGAACTCCTTTTATATGTCTTCTAATGCCTTTTGATGATGTACTCTTAGTTTTTGTTTGCTGAGAACACCTTAATTTCATGTTTGTTTTTGAAGAATATTTGTACTAGGTATAGGATTCTAAACTAACAATTATTTTAACACTTTAAAAATATTAACTAATTACTTTCCAACTTCCTTTGTTTCTAATGAGAAGTCATCTGTTAGTCTTATTTTTGTTCTTTTGGAAATGTCTTTTTTATTGATTGCCACTTGTGAGACTTTCTCCTGGTCTTTAGTGATCTGCAACTTGACTGTAAAGTTCATAGTAATATATTTTTAAATCTTGCTTGTTTGCTGAGCTTCTATCTGTGTTGATGATGTTCAGCTGTTTCTTAAAATTCTTAGCTAACATTTCTTGGAAAGTATCTCTCTTTTTTTCCATTTACATGTATGTTAGGCTTTTTACAGAGTCCCTTATGTCTGTTATGCTCTTTTTTTGTTATTCTGTACTTCAGATTGGATATTTCCTATTGACCTGTCTTCTACTTTGTCTAAATTTCTGTGAAAATTATTCATTGTTTTCTGTTTTCAGATAGTGTGTTTTTGTTTCCACAATATTCATTTTATTCTTATAGTGTATTGAACTCCATATGTTACCAATTTTCCATATTGCCTGTAATTTCTTGAGTATATTAGTCACAGTCATTGACTTCTGATCTCAATATCAGGATCACCTGAAAGTCTGATTCTATCTGTTTTTCCTCTTGGTTACTGATCATATGGTCTTATCTTTTTCAGGCTTAAAGATTTTTTATATAATTATGAACACTGTACATAAAGAAACTAAAAGTTCATATTATAGATGCCATTTTATCACCAGCAGTGTTCTAAGAAATGAAATAGATGATCACTTTAATCCAATCAAAAATGGGGCCAGGTCAAAACTGCACTTGATTGTCAAGATTCAATCTATTTCTACTTTGTCTTTATTCTTAGGGTACACCCACCAAGACCTTTTAGTTGAGAATCTAGAGAGCATTTTTTTTCTCACCTCTGGAAGATTGTTGGAATTTTTGCTCTGCTTTTCAGAGATTTTCAGCTTAGTCTTGTCCTGTGCAGCTTTTGAATAGCAATTATGAGGAAATCTGGCTCTGTGTTTGATTGACAAAACTCTTGCTTGTTTCTTGGTTTCCCAAGAACTTTCTGCCAGGGACCAACCCTGGATTCTGTACCTCTAGCTGTATTCTCTCTCTCTTTTTTTATTTTTTGGTCATACCATGCAGGATCTTAGATCACTGACCAGGGATGGCATCTGTACTCTTTGCAGCAGAAGCATAGAGTCTTAACCACTGGACCAGTAGGGAAGTCCTCTCTAGCTATATTCAGAATAAGCAAATATTCCCAGAAAGAAAAGCTAATGGAAGAATGTAATGTCAGTTCACCACTCTCTCCAGTACCTCTAAAAATTGTTTCATAGACCTTTCCTCCAGCAGGGAGACTGCAGTATTCAGTAAAATTTCAGTATTCAGTAAAAAAAATTCGATAAAATTTCCAACTTGGTTCTTTAAATACTTACTCTGCCCATCTATAAATTAAGTTATGCTCTAAGAAACTGGCCATGTGTTTGAGGCAATTTAAGTCTCCAGCCCTGGATGACTGCTAAAAACTCTGTTAGTTTATTTGTCCCTTCTCATTGGTTTTCTCTCTGAAGGAAGTCCAGATTCTCAAGCTCTAGATCACACTCAAAATTATCACATGCTTCCAGGAAAAGACAGCTGAAAATTCTGAGCTCATCTCTGAACATTTTCCAAAATATTTTCTCTGAATGTTTAGTCCCTATAATCTTCCTTGCATTCACAGCTCTCTAATGCCTTTAAAATATAATTTTTATAATTTACCTGGTTTTCTTGGGTGTTCACATTAAGAATGTTAGCCTTCTGAAAATTAATCTTTTTTTTAACATCTTTATTGGAGTATAATTGCTTTACAATGGTGTGTTAGTTTCTGCTTTATATCAAAGTGAATCAGCTATACATATACATATATCCCCATATCTCCTCCCTCTTGCATCTCCCTCCCACCCTTCCTATCCCACTCCTCTAGGTGGTCACAAAGCACTGAGCTGATCTCCCTGTGTGATAATTACTTAATCTTAATTGGAAGTGAAAGACTCCATAGATAGTTTTTCATTTTGATTTGAATACTAATAAGGAGAGCAATTATTCTTTAGTTTTTCAAAGATTTGATGAGCCTCTATTGTGTAAAATACACAGCCTGATACATTGTAGAGTAAGTTTGTGACCACAGTGCTAAAAGAAACTATAATTTTTTATCTCCTGTGCTGTCCAGTTCTTATCATTTTTTGGGGGGGGGGTCAACTCAAGCCAAACTCCTCTGGGACACCTTGTCTTTCTGGCAAGAGATGTCTAGCTTTTGATAAATTCCTTGACACTACTGCTCTATGCCATTCTACTCAAAAATAAATATTTTCAAAGAGCTCATGTGTTCCAAAATAAAAGAACACATCTATTGCCTGAAATAGTTTAGATATGAGTAGAGGATCAGGGAAGAATGGAGTTTGAATCTTGCCAGTTTCATCTCACCCTTATAATTGAAAAGTTGTTTTAAAAGACTATAATAGCTATAGAGTACATGGAAGATAACCTAATAATTTTTGAAAAAAGCAGTTCTTAGAATACCTTGGAAAATGTATCTTATAGGTCTCCCCAGTCCTATCCTGTTTCTGCAAACTGAAGACACAATAAAAAAAAAGTACACGGAAGTCAGTTGTCCCTAATAGCAACATCATATTCATCCCACTGAATCTGTTAAGTTGTTCACTTGAATATTCTGCTTCTGGATATACTTAAAATCCGGCAAGCTTCAGAGTTGGATGAAAAAGCCCACTATCCTATTAATTAATTTTATCTTCCCAGTTTAGGTAACAGTATCCCTCTGGGCCCCAAAGGCAATCAGCTAGTTCCCTGAAGCACACAATACAGTTACTAATATTAATAAAATGATGGCTCTTATTTTGAAAAATAGCTTATAGCAGTATTGATAATATTCTAACAGCAGAATTTGAAAATTCAGCCACAATACCTTAATATTAAATTCTGTATATTCAGTAGTGTACATTATCAATATACCACCACATGATTTATTCATACCAGTCACCCAGTGTCCTCTAGCATTGATCTCAAGGCTGTTTTTTAGCTCTGTAATGAAAACTCTAGAGCTTAAAATCCTGATCAAATGTCATCACTACACCAAGTCAGAAATATGGCCCATAGGGCTTAAGGTAGTATAAATTCTTATTGGCTTGCATTATAAAATCTTGCCCAGAGCTAATACTGAGAAAAGGGGGAAAACAACTCAATGAGTCAGAAGACTTACTGTCATCCTTCCCTCATCAGTGTAGACTGGGTTTATCCTTCTGAACCATGTGCTCTAAAAAAAAAAAATGCTGTTGAGAGGGTGTTCAACCAGGATGTAACTTTGGAAATGTGCTTATGATGGAAAGTAAAAACAAAAAACAAACAAACAAACTTAACTAAAGAACTAAAAAAAATCCACTGTTTAAAATGAGGTTAAAATGTCCATTGACAGATGAATGGATAAAGAAGATGTGACACATATATACAATGGAATATTACTCAGCCATAAAAGGAATGAAATTGAGTTATTTGTAGTGAGGTGGATGGAACTAGAATCTGTCATACAGAGTGAAGTAAGTCAGAAGGAGAAAAATAAATACCATATGCTAACACACATATATGTAATCTAAAAAAAAAAAACCCAAAAAACTGGTTCTGAAGAACTTAGGGGCAGGACAGGAATAAAGACGCAGACCATAGAGAATGGACTTGAGGACACGGGGAGGGGTAAGGGTAAGCTGGGACAAACTGAGAGAGTGGCGTGGACATATATACACTACCAAATGTAAAACCGATAGCTAGTGGGAAGCAGCCGCATAGCACAGGGAGATCAGCTCGGTGCTTTGTGTCCACCTAGAGGGGTGGGATAGGGAGGGTGGGAGGGAGATGCAAGAGGGAGGAGATATGGGGATATATGTATATGTATAGCTGATTCACTTTGTTATAAAGCAGAAACTAACACACCATTGTAAAGCAATTATACTCCAATAAAAATGTTAATAATAATAATAATAAATAAATAAAATAATAAAATAAAATGAGGTTAATTTAAAAATGGAAACAATCTGGAAACAATAGAAGTGAAAACCTCACTAAATTGCTCCATTATCCATTGTTAAAGCTTAGAAAAGAGTTAACTATGTTTCAGGTGGGTAATATTACCATTTCTAACACCATAGGCTCCGAGGCATGAAAGTGATTGTTTCATAAACAAAAATGAAAAAAATTCCAAGGAGACCACTGAAGTATTTCTAGTCAAACTCTTCTTGGAGGACATCTTATAAGCAAAAGACCTCTGCCTATATGGTGGAGTTAGAGATGGTGGTGGGTTACCACATTTTGCTTTTGAAAGATAGCAAAATACCTAGTTTCTATACTGCTTTATTCAAACAAAAATTTCCATCATATGTATTTAAGAACTATTGTTGCCAATAAAGTCAGTCCTCTTGTTTATATTTTTATACTCCTGTATTAACAGTATACACACATTTATATAAACATCAAAAGTACTATACATGAAAACAAGTAAGCTCCCGTACTCTAACAAACAAAATGATTGAAGTTGACCCAGGAAAAATCAGACTGTAGCTATAATAAATATTCACAAAACTGACAGGATATCTTCTAGCAGTGAAACATGAACTCTGAGTTTAATTAATTTGTAAGATATAACAATATTTTTGTGAAGGTTAGGAAACACAGTTTGGTAATATTAACTATATTTCCTTGGTTAATGTTGTTTGAAATTATAATCCAGGTAACTGTATAAATCAGGATTAAGCCAGAGAAGCAGAATCAGTAGGAAATATAAATTAAGAGATTTATTTCAGGGAACTGGCTTATACCATTTGGGGAGCTGGTTAAGCATGTTTAAAACTTGTAGGGCAGGCTGTCAGGAGGGTCAGGCTGGAACTCTCAGGCACAGGATAAAGCTGTTGTCCACACAATTTCTTCTTTTTTTTTTTATTTTTTTATTTTTATTTTTTTTATTTTACAAATTTAATCAGTTATACATATACATATGTTCCCATATCCCCTCCCTTTTGCGTCTCCCTCCCACCCTCCCTATCCCACCCCTCCAGGCGGTCACAAAGAACCGAGCTGATCTCCCTGTGCTATGCGGCTGCTTCCCACTAGCTATCTACCTTACATTTGGTAGTGTATATATGTCCATGCCGCTCTTTCACTTTGTCACAGCTTACCCTTCCCCCTCCCCATATCCTCAAGTCCATGCTCTAGTAGGTCTGTGTCTTTATTCCTGTCTTACCCCTATGTTCTTGATGACATTTTTTTCTTAAATTCCATATATATGTGTCAGCATACAGTATTTGTCTTTCTCTTTCTGACTTACTTCACTCTGTATGACAGACTCTAGGTCCATCCACCTCATTACAAATAGCTCAATTTCATTTCTTTTTATGGCTGAGTAGTATTCCATTGTATATATGTGCCACATCTTCTTTATCCATTCATCCGATGATGGACACTTAGGTTGTTTCCATCTCCGGGCTATTGTAAATAGGGCTGCTATGAACATTTTGGTACATGTCTCTTTTTGAATTATGGTTTTCTCAGGGTATATGCCCAGTAGTGGGATTGCTGGGTCATATGGTAGTTCTATTTGTAGTTTTTTAAGGAACCTCCATACCGTTCTCCATAGTGGCTGTACCAATTCACATTCCCACCAGCAGTGCAAGAGTGTTCCCTTTTTTCCACACCCTCTCCAGCATTTATTGTTTCTAGATTTTTTGATGATGGCCATTCTGACTGGTGTGAGATGATATCTCATTGTAGTTTTGATTTGCATTTCTCTAATGAGTAAAGATGTTGAGCATCCTTTCATGTGTTTGTTGGCTGTCTGTATATCTTCTGTGGAGAAATGTCTATTTAGGTCTTCTGCCCATTTTTGGATTGGGTTGTTTGTTTTTTTGCTATTGAGCTGCATGAGCTGCTTATAAATTTTGGAGATTAATCCTTTGTCAGTTGCTTCATTTGCAAATATTTTCTCCCATTCTGAGGGTTGTCTTTTGGTCTTGTTTATGGTTTCCATTGCTGTGCAAAATCTTTGAAGTTTCATTAGGTCCCATGTGTTTATTTTTGTCTTTATTTCCATTTCTCTAGGAGGTGGGTCAAAAAGGATCTTGCTGTGATTTATGTCATAGAGTGTTCTGCCTATGTTTTCCTCTAGGAGTTTGATAGTGTCTGGCCTTACATTTAGGTCTTTAATCCATTTTGAGCTAATTTTTGTGTATGGTGTTAGGGAGTGATCTAATCTCATACTTTTACATGTCCCTGTCCAGTTTTCCCAGCACCACTTATTGAAGAGACTGTCCTTTCTCCACTGTACATTCCTATCTCCTTTATCAAAGATAAGGTGACCATATGTCCGTGGGTTTATCTCTGGGCTTTCTATCCTGTTCCATTGATCTATCTTTCTGTTTTTGTGCCAGTACCATACTGTCTTGATTACTGTAGCTTTGTAGTATAGTCTGAAGTCAGGGAGCCTGATTCCTCCAGCTCCATTTTTCGTTCTCAAGATTGCTTTGGCTGTTCGGGGTCTTTTGTGTTTCCATACAAATTGTGAAATTTTTTGTTCCAGTTCTGTGAAAAATGCCATTGGTAGTTTGATAGGGATTGCATTGAATCTGTAGATTGCTTTGGGTAGTAGAGTCATTTTCACAATGTTGATTCTTCCAATCCAAGAACATGGTACATCTCTCCATCTATTTGTATCATCTTTAATTTCTTTCATCAGTGTCTTATAATTTTCTGCATACAGGTCTTTTGTCTCCTTAGGTAGGTTTATTCCTAGATATTTTATTCTTTTTGTTGCAATGGTAAATGGGAGTGTTTCCTTGATTTCACTTTCAGATTTTTCATCATTAGTATATAGGAATGCCAGAGATTTCTGTGCATTAATTTTGTATCCTGCAACTTTACCAAATTCATTGATTAGCTCTAGTAGTTTTCTGGTAGCATCTTTAGGATTCTCTATGTATAGTATCATGTCATCTGCAAACAGTGACAGCTTTACTTCTTCTTTTCCCATTTGGATTCCTTTTATTTCCTTTTCTTCTCTGATTGCTGTGGCTAAAACTTCCAAAACTATGTTGAATAAGAGTGGTGAGAGTGGGCAACCTTGTCTTGTTCCTGATCTTAGTGGAAATGGTTTCAGTTTTTCACCATTGAGGACGATGCTGGCTGTGGGTTTGTCATATATGGCCTTTATTATGTTGAGGAAAGTTCCCTCTATGCCTACTTTCTGCAGGGTTTTTATCATAAATGGGTGTTGAATTTTGTCAAAAGCTTTCTCTGCATCTATTGAGATGATCATATGGTTTTTCTTCTTCAGTTTGTTAATATGGTGTATCACATTGATTGATTTGCGTATATTGAAGAATCCTTGCATTCCTGGAATAAACCCCACTTGATCATGGTGTATGATCCTTTTAATGTGCTGTTGGATTCTGTTTGCTAGTATTTTGTTGAGGATTTTTGCATCTATGTTCATCAGTGATATTGGCCTGTAGTTTTCTTTCTTTGTGACATCCTTGTCTGGTTTTGGTATCAAGGTGATGGTGGCCTCGTAGAATGAGTTTGGGAGTGTTCCTCCCTCTGCTATATTTTGGAAGAGTTTGAGAAGGATAGGTGTTAGCTCTTCTCTAAATGCTTGATAGAATAAGCCTGTGAAGCCATCTGGTCCTGGGCTTTTGTTTGTTGGAAGATTTTTAATCACAGTTTCAATTTCAGTGCTTGTGATTGGTCTGTTCATATTTTCTATTTCTTCCTGATTCAGTCTTGGCAGGTTGTGCATTTCTAAGAATTTGTCCATTTCTTCCAGGTTGTCCATTTTATTGGCATAGAGTTGCTTATAGTAATCTCTCATGATCTTTTGTATTTCTGCAGTGTCAGTTGTTACTTCTCCTTTTTCATTTCTAATTCTATTGATTTGAGTCTTCTCCCTTTTTTTCTTGATGAGTCTGGCTAATGGTTTATCAATTTTGTTTATCTTCTCAAAGAACCAGCTTTTAGTTTTATTGATCTTTGCTATCGTTTCCTTCATTTCTTTTTCATTTATTTCTGATCTGATTTTTATGATTTCTTTCCTTCTGCTAACTTTGGGATGTTTTTGTTCTTCTTTCTCTAATTGCTTTAGGTGCAAGGTTAGGTTGTTTATTCGAGATATTTCCTGTTTCTTAAGGTGGGATTGTTTTGCCATAAACTTCCCTCTTAGAACTGCTTTTGCTGCATCCCATAGGTTTTGGGTCGTCGTGTCTCCATTGTCATTTGTTTCTAGGTATTTTTTAATTTCCTCTTTGATTTCTTCAGTGATCACTTCGTTATTAAGTAGTGTATTGTTTAGCCTCCATGTGTTTGTATGTTTTACAGCTCTTTTCCTGTAATTGATATCTAGTCTCATAGCATTGTGGTCGGAAAAGATACTTGATACAATTTCAATTTTCTTAAATTTACCAAGGCTTGATTTGTGACCCAAGATATGATCTATCCTGGAGAATGTTCCATGAGCACTTGAGAAAAATGTGTATTCTGTTGTTTTTGGATGGAATGTCCTATAAATATCAATTAAGTCCATCTTGTTTAATGTATCATTTAAAGCTTGTGTTTCCTTATTTATTTTCATTTTGGATGACCTGTCCATTGGTGAAAGTGGGGTGTTAAAGTCCCCTACTATGATTGTGTTACTGTCGATTTCTCCTTTTATGGCTGTTAATATTTCCCTTATGTATTGAGGTGTTCCTATGTTTGGTGCATAAATATTTACAATTGTTATATCTTCTTTTTGGATTGATCCCTTGATCATTATGTAGTGTCCTTCTTTGTCTCTTCTAGTAGTCTTTATTTTAAACTCTATTTTGTCTGATATGAGAATTGCTACTCCAGCTTTCTTTTGGTTTCCATTTGCATGGAATATCTTTTTCCATCCCCTTACTTTCAGTCTGTATGTATCTCTAGGTCTGAAGTGGGTCTCTTGTAGACAGCATATATATGGGTCTTGTTTTTGTATCCATTCAGCCAGTCTGTGTCTTTTGGTGGGAGCATTTAGTCCATTTACATTTAAGGTAATTATTGATATGTATGTTCCTATTCCCATTTTCTTAATTGTTTTGGGTTCGTTATTGTAGTTCTTTTCCTTCTGTTGTGTTTCTTGCCTAGAGAAGTTCCTTTAGCATTTGTTGTAAAGCTGGTTTGGTGGTGCTGAACTCTCTCAGCTTTTGCTTGTCTGTAAAGGTTTTAATTTCTCCATCAAATCTGAATGAGATCCTTGCTGGGTAGAGTAATCTTGGTTGCAGGTTTTTCTCCTTCATCACTTTAAGTATGTCCTGCCACTCCCTTCTGGCTTGTAGAGTTTCTGCTGAGAGATCAGCTGTTATCCTGATGGGGATTCCCTTGTGTGTTATTTGTTGTTTTTGCCTTGCTGCTTTTAATATGATTTCTTTGTGTTTAATTTTTGACAGTTTGATTAATATGTGTCTTGGTGTATTTCTCCTTGGATTTATTCTGTATGGGACTCTCTGTGCATCCTGGACTTGATTAACTATTTCCTTTCCCATATTAGGGAAGTTTTCAACTATAATCTCTTCAAATATTTTCTCAGTCCCTTTCTTTTTTTCTTCTTCTTCTGGAACCCCTATAATTCGAATGTTGGTGCGTTTAATGTTGTCCCAGAGGTCTCTGAGACTGTCCTCTGTTCTTTTCATTCTTTTTTCTTTATTTTGCTCTGCAGCAGTTATTTCCACTATTTTATCTTCCACCTCACTTATCCGTTCTTCTGCCTCAGTTATTCTGCTATTGATCCCATCTAGAGTATTTTTTATTTCATTTATTGTGTTTTTAATCGATGCTTGATTCGTCTTTAGTTCTTCTAGGTCCTTGTTAACTGTTTCTTGCATTTTGTCTATTCTATTTCCAAGATTTTGGATCATCTTTACCATCATTATTCTGAATTCTTTTTCAGATAGACTGCCTATTACCTCTTCATTTGTTAGGTCTGGTGGGTTTTTATCTTGCTCCTTCTCCTGCTGTGTGTTTTTCTGTCTTCTCATTTTGCTTATGTTACTGTGTTTGGGGACTCCTCTTTGCAGGCTGCAGGTTCGTAGTTCCCGTTGTTTTTGGTGTCTGTCCCCAGTGGCTAAGGTTGGTTTAGTGGGTTGTGTAGGCTTCTTGGTGGAGGGGACTACTGCCTGTGTTCTGGTGGATGAGGCTGGATCTTGTCTTTCTGGTGGGCAGGTCCACGTCTGGTGGTGTGTTTTGGGGTGTTTGCGGACTTTTTATGATTTGAGGCAGCCTCTCTGCTAATGGGTGGTGTTGTGTTCCTGTCTTGCTAGTTGTTTGGCATAGGGTGTCCAGCACCGTAGCTTGCTGGTCGTTGAGTGAAGCTGGGTGCTGGTGTTGAGATGGAGATCTCTGGAA
Organism: Mesoplodon densirostris; assembly: GCF_025265405.1. Taxonomy (NCBI): domain Eukaryota; kingdom Metazoa; phylum Chordata; class Mammalia; order Artiodactyla; family Ziphiidae; genus Mesoplodon; species Mesoplodon densirostris. The sequence goes on along the minus strand of NC_082668.1, from coordinate 82,107,721 downwards.
GATTTTCGCCGTTTGATATTATGTGGAGCTGGGAGGTCTCTTGTGGACCAGTGTCCTGAAGTTCGCTCTCCCACCTCAGAGGCACAGCACTGACTCCTGGCTCCTCAATTTGGGATGATTTGTTGTCTATTCATGTATTCCACAGATGCAGGGTACATAAAGTTGATTGTGGACCTTTAATCCGCTGCTTCTGAGGCTGCTGGGAGAGGTTTCCCTTTCTCTTCTTTGTTCTCACAGCTCCTGGGTCTCAGCTTTGGATTTGGCCCCGCCTCTGCGTGTAGGTCGCCGGAGGGCGTCTGTTCTTCGCTCAGACAGGACAGGGTTAAAGGAGCAGCCTCTTCGGGGACTCTGGCTCACTCAGGCCGGGCGGGAGGGAGGGGCACGGAGTGCGGGGCGAGCCTGCAGCGGCAGAGGTCGGCGTGACGTTGCACCAGCCCGAGGCGCGCCGTGCGTTCTCCCAGGGAAGCCGCCCCTGGATCCCGGGACCCCGGCAGTGGCAGGCTGCACAGGCTCCCGGAAGGGCGGTGTGGACAGTGACCTGCGCTCGCACACAGGCTTCTTGGCGGCGGCAGCAGCAGCCCCAGCGTCCCACGCCCGTCTCTGGGCTCCGCGCTTTCAGCCGCGACTCGCGCCCGTCTCTGGAGCTCCTTTACGCGGTGCTCTTAATCCCCTCTCCTCGCGCACCAGGAAACCAAGAGGGAAGAAAAAGTCTCCTGCCTCTTTGGCAGTTCCAGAGTTTTCCCGGACTCCCTCCCGGCTAGCTGTGGCACATTAGCCCCCTTCAGGCTGAGTTCTTGCCGCCAGTCCCAGTCCTCTCCCTGCGCTCTGACCGAAGCCCGAGCCTCAGCTCCAGCGCCGCCCGCCCTGGCGGGGGAGCAGACAAGCCTCTCGGGCTGGTGAGTGCCGCTCGGCACCGCTCCTCTGTGCGGGAATCTCTCTGCTTTGCCCTACCCAGGTATGTGGGGAGTTTCTTGCCTTTTGGGAGGTCTGGGGTCTTCTGCCAGCGTTCAGTAGGTGTTCTGTAGGAGTTGTTGCACGTGTAGCTGTATTTCTGGTGTATCTGTGGGGAGGAAGGTGATCTCCGCGTCTTACTCTTCCGCCATCTTACCCGGAAGTCCCACACAATTTCTTCTTATGAAAGCCTCAGCTCTGCTTTTAACCTCTTTCAGCTGATTGAATCAGGCCTGCCCAAATAATAATAATTATTAAAATAAATCTCCATTTCTAAAGTCAACTGATTATGGATTTTAATCCCAGCTACAAAAAACTTCACAGCAACACCTAGAATAGTGTTTGAAAGAATAACTGGAGACTAGCCAAACTGACTCATCAAAAAGACTACCACAGTAATATATAGAAGTTTAAGTATTGGTTGATTTCTCCAAATCTCAAAGAGCATTGAAGATTGCTCATTTGAAATTCAAACCCTGCTCTCTTTAAGAAACAATTAAACATATGTATATATTATATGTCTGATATTTCCTTCTTATCTGGTTTTCATGGGAATTGAAAAGTTAAAGAAAGCTCAAATCTTTCTTACTGTAAATTTTTGTCTCAATTTTTATAAATATAACGTGCAAAGGAGGTATTTCTGGATAAAGAGTTTCCTATAACACAAAGCCATAGAATATGCCTTTCCATTATTTCTCTTTTTTAAAAAAAATTAGAAGGGATAGTTTTGTTGACATCCTAAATACCATTGTCAATAATGGATAGCATTAACATTTATATATTGATATGTTAACAAAGAATTAGAGAATTTGTTTTCATAATCCATAATCAGTATTGTAGAAATCTGAGTCCATAGAAAGATATATGAGATTTCAGTTATTGAGAAGATACACCATGAGGTGTCTACAACATTTTAGAATGAGTGATGCAACTTCCATTCTTTTCTTTTGGCTTGTGATTTTGATGGTTTAAAATAATGCAATGCTGTGCTCACTTTGGCAGCACATGTCTAATACTAAAATTGGAATGATACAGAGAAGATTAGCATGGACCCTGTGTAAGGATGACATAAATTCATGGAACATTCCATATTTTTTAAAATAAATATTTTGTTATATATGAACCTCATGGTAACCACAAACCAAAAAATTATAATGAAACAGAAAAAAAGAGGAAGAAATCCAAACATAACACTAAAGATAATCATCAAATCACAAGAGAATATAGCAAAAGAAGAAGAAAGCAACAAAAAGAACTACAAAAACAACCAGAAAACAAATAATTAAAGGACAATCAGTATATTTCTATCAATGATTAAGTGTAAATAGACTAAATGCTTCCGTTAAAAGACATAGAGTAGCTGAATAGATAAAAAGCAAGACCCATATATATGCTGTCTATAAGAGACTCACTTCAGATCTAAAGACACACACAGACTGAAAGGGGATGGAAAAACATATTCCATGCAAATAGAAACAAAAATAAATCTGAGGTAGCAATACTTATATTTGACAAAATAGACTTTAAAACAAAGACTGTAATAGGAAAAAAAGAAGAACATTACATGATAAAGGATTAATCCAATGAGAGGATATAATTGTAAATATATATGCACCCAACATAGGAGCACCTAAATACATGAAACAAATATTAACAAACACAAAGGGGAAAATTGACAGTAATACAGTAATAGTAGGGGACTTTTAACATCCCATTTACATCAATGGACAGATTATCCAGACAGAAAATCAACAAGGAAATACTGGCCTTAAATGACACATTAGACGAGATGAACTTAGTAGGTGTATATAGGACATTTCATCTAAAAGCAGCAGAATACACATTCTTTTCAAGTGTGCATGGGACATTCTCCAGTATGGTTCACATACTAGGCCAGTCTCAATAAATCTAAGATGATTGAAACCCTATCAAGCATCTTCTTCAACCACAAAGGTATGAAACTAGAAATCAACCACAAGGGGAAAAAACCTGCAAAAAACATAAACACATGGAGGCTAAACAATATGCTACTAAACAATCAAGGGTCACTTGCAGATATCACAATATACCTGGAGACAAATCAAAATGGAAACACAGTGATCCAAAACCTATAGGACACAGCAAAAGCAAGTGTAAGAGGAATGTTTATGGTGATACAAGCCAACCTCAGGAAACAAGAAAAATCTCAGATAATCTAACCATACACTTAAATAAGGAACTAGAAGAAGAAGAAGAAACAAAATCCAAAGTTAGTAGAAGAAAATAACTAATAAATTCAGAGTGGAAATAAATGAAGTAGACTTAAAAAGCTACAGAAAAGCTCAGTGAAACTAAGAGCTGGTTTTTGAAAAGATAAAACAAAATTATAAACGTTTTGCCAGACTCAACAAGAAAAAAGAGAGAGGGCCCCAATAAAATCAGAAATGAAAGAAGAGTTAAAACTGACACCACAGAAATACAAAGGATTGTAAGACATCACTACAAACAGTTGTATACCAATAAAATGGACAATCTAGAAGAAATGGATAAATTCCTAGAAATGTACGATCTCCCAAAACTGAACCAGGAAAAGATAGAAAATATGAAGAGACTGATTTTCAGTAATAAAACTGAACCAGTAAAAAACAAACAAACAAAAAAACCCCAAAAAACTCCTAACAAACATAAATTCAAGACCAGATAGCTTCACAGGTAAATTCTACAATACATTTAAAGAAGAGTTAACACCTATCCTCTCAAACTATTCCAAAAAATTTCAGAGGAAGGAACACTTCCAAACTCATTCTTGAGATCAATATCACCCTGATATTAAAACCAAAGAGATCCCAAAATAGAAAATTGCAGGCCAATATCACTGATGAGCATAGATGCAAAAATCCTCAACAAAATTTTAGCAAAATGAATTCAATAATACAGTAAAAGGATCATTCACCATGATCAAGTGGGATTTATTCCAGGGATGCAAGAATGTTTCAATATCTGCAAATCAATGAAGGTGATACATCACATTAACAAATTGAAGATTAAAAATCATATTAACATCTCAATAGATGCAGAAAAAGCTTTTGACAAAATTCCACATCCATTTATGATAAAAACTCTCAACAAAGTGGACATAGAGGGCACATACCTAAATATAATAAAGGCCAGATATGATAAACCTACGGCGAACATCATACTCAATGTTGAAAAGTGGAAAGCTTTTTTTTTAAATCTGCTTTTTATTCTCTAATCTTTAAATAATGTTTAAACATTACATTCCTAGAATAACTCCACTTGACATGGGTATTAGCCTTCCTCTCTACTACCTCAGTGAGTTTTCACCTCACAGGATCCCCACTTCCCTACTCTCTAGCTAGAAAACGAGGGTTTTATTTCTCCCACCCTGTTGCACACTGTTAATAATTGTGACTGCATTTGAGACCAAGTGTTGAGAGGATGGAGAGAGAAAAAAAAAGTGGTAAAGATTCTCTTCACACTTTGGGGACCACAGTTCCTCTGGACAGAGAGAAGGGTTCACATTCTTTAGAGATTTTGGAGCCTGCTCAAATATTGATTTCATTGCTGTTCCCACTTCCATGGGAATGCCTGGGGCTAGAACAGGGGAGGATGGATGAAACAAAAATATAGGGGCTTTCCTTCACTCTTTCTGACCCCTCAGAGCTTCCTTTGTCACTCCTCAGATTAGAGACAGAGGCTTTCCCTTGGCACACTTTCTGTCTACACATAGTGAGTAGTTACAGGGTTCAAATTTCCTTTGAGTCCAGCCTGGGAACCACCAGAAGAAAATGAAATGGGAGACTCCCCTCCAGTTCAGTAGTACTTCAAATTATGGTTTCCTTCTCCAATCCACCTGCTCTTATTATTTTTCAGAGTCCTCAGAGGGCTTCTGCATGCATTGTATTGAGATTCTAGCTGCATTTCAGTAGGAGAGACAGAGTGAAAATTTCTTACTCCATTTTACCCAGAACAAGGACTGACACAGGTTTTTTTAGGTAAACATGGTAAATGAAATCTTTCATACCTCTGAGTAGAATATATTTACTGTTAATATTTTACCTTAAAATGCATTTTGATCTTCAGAAGTTAAGAGGGTCATTCCTCTGTATAGTTAAACTATACAGATTTTTTATTTGCAAACTTCTGTCCTCAGAAATTACAGCAGAAAAAAATGCATATCATAGATTTTAAAATAATGAATCAGAGTCATAGATCAGACTACATATATAACAAAAATCTGACATCTTTGTAGTTTAGGCGTTTGAAAATAATTGCATTTCCCTGAATTCTCATTAATAAAAACCATTTATTATTGGGAACAGCTTATGAGCCTATCATCAGATGCAGTTCATTATGTGGCCTTGCATTACTATTATCCATTTTGGCATAGCCTAACTTATTCTTAGCAGGGTTGGAACTTTTGCATTGTCATCATTTAAGTGCTTTTTGTGAGGTAGCAGAGTGATGGTGGAAAGAAGCAATATGTTTGGAGTGTGAGCAAACACTCAGACTTGAATTTTCCTCTTGAAAGGAGTTATTTCCCATCTGGCACTTTTTAGCTAAAAATATTAAATGCGTGTTTTTTTTTTGTTTTTTTTTTTCCGCGGTACGCAGGCCTCTCACTGTTGTGGCCTCTCCCGTTGCGGAGCACAGGCTCCGGACATGCAGGCTCAGCGGCCATAGCTCACGGGCCCAGCCGCTCCGTGGCATGTGGGATCTTCCTGGACCGGGGCACGAACCCGTGTCCCCTGTATCGGCAGGCGGATTTCTCAACCATTGCGCCACCAGGGAAGCCCTAAATGCGTGTTTTGACTATTACCTCTGTTGCTGAGCCCCGAGTAAAGAAAAAATTTAGGTATCTGTCAATTGGAGGATTTTTAGGTTCATGGGAAATGCAGACTACCTGAAGAAGTAGTTGGCATGCTTGGGCCTAAGTTGTCCAGGATCTACAAAATGCCTATGAGCAGAACTTACTTGATCAGGCAGCACAGTGCTGAACAAAGAGAATGAGCTAGAACCCCTGGATTCTATACTTCGTTTTACCATAAAACAATGCCAGGTTAGAATTTTCGAACACTTAAACCCCCATTGTCTCATTTGATCTTCGCAACCCTGCTGTAAGCCAAGAAGACCTCATACTATAATATTTTCCCAGTTCTAGGGATGAGAAACAAGGTCTCAAAGCAGTTAAGATCTTCTACTCTCTGTTAATCTAATATTCTTTCCACTTGAATGTCACTAGTCAGATGTAGTACTAGAAGACTCAGTTTCTTGATCTGTAAATGTAAAGATTTTCACTCCCAGGTTTTTTCCAGATCTTTTCAAGTTTGATCTAGTCACATTTTCACATTTTCGATACCTGTAAAACATAATCTTTTACTTCATAAATGATTTCTTAGGAAAATTTTCCTGATTTCTCAACCTATAAAATAGTCACATATTCTGTCACTAAAATATCAAGCATTTCTTCTGATCATACTCTAGTGCATATGTACTGGCTATGGATAAGGGCAGAGTATATCTTAGTATAGTTGATAGCATCTGATTTCTCATTGTGTTTACAGAATTATTTAATTTGAGAATTTTGATCTTTTTTTTTTTTTTTTTTTTTTGCGGTACGCGGGCCTCTCACTGTTGTGGCCTCTCCCTTTGTGGAGCACGGGCTCTGGACACGCAGGCTCAGCAGCCGTGGCTCACAGGCCCAGCTGCTCTGTGGCATGTGGGATCTTCCCGGACCGGGGCACGAACCCGCGTCCCCTGCATCGGCAGGCAGACTCTCAACCACTGTGCCACCAGGGAAGCCCTGATCTATTTTAAAGGCTATTAAATTTTGTTGATCTCAACCACTCACCCAAATTCTCTCAATTTAATTTGTCTCATTAATATATACATCCAATAGAAAGGCAAAGAATATAACTGGACAATTCATTAAAGAGGAAATATAATTAGACTGGATAGGTAGATAGATAGGTAGGTAGATAGATAGCCTCAGTAATAGCCAAGTAAATGCAAATTTAATAATGAGACACCATTTTGCACACATTAGACTGGAAAAATTGCAAAGATTAATAACATACTATGATGGTAAGCATATACAAAAATGGGAAACCTCATATACTAGATTATATGAGTTAATATTTGTTAAGCCCTTTATACAGTGTCTGGCTTATAGCAAGCTTTTAAAATGCTTGTTAAAAATCAATAAATTAAATAATTAAACTGCTAGTGCAAGTGTGAATTGCTTCAAATCTTTTAGAAAGTTATCTGGAAATATCTATAAACATTAAAAATTCACTTAACTTTTGAGTGAGAATTGTTGCTTTTGGCAAATATCTTACAGAAATAAGAGCATCACTATTTAAGAAGGATTTCTATTTCAGCAAAAATACTGAAAATAAATGTTCATCAGCCAGGGAACAAATAATTTTTATCAGAGTCCCAAGGAAACAAATAAGTCATGAGAATTTGAGTTTATTCACAAAATGGATATTTTAAAAGTATAATCAGTATGTAGGGAATACATAGGAGCTATTTCAGTAACCCAGTTTGAATAGGAATAGAGCTGTTACCTTCCCTGGGCCCAAGGAGAGGAATCTGTGACCAAACTCAGAAGGAAAGTAGAGTAGAGGAAAACTCCTTGGGAGGAGAAGTGGTCTTCAGTTGAGGGACAGAGCCAGGCTGAGACAAACTTGCATGGAGGGGGCCAGGAAATAAGTACCCTGCCCTCAGCCTTTTTCTTTAACTTCTTGCCAGGGCTTCCTATTGGTTAACCCCATCAGAACCAACCAGGAGCAAGGGAAGCCATGAGAGTCTGCTTCCCAGAGTGCAGAGTAGGGATGGGTGGAGAGAGGATCTGGGTGGTCAAGCAGAAGATATCTAATACAATACTCATGTCACATGGAGACTACGGAACAATACACAGCAATGGAAAAGACTATGAGCTTATATGGATTGTCCATATCATGGATATATGTATCCATGTATGTTACATATTTGGGAAAAAAATGGAGTGTAAAATTTGAATATGATTTAATTTTAAAAACAGTAATTGTGTGTATGTATGTATATGTGTTTATATATGTATAAATGTATAAAACTATGTGTATATATATATAAACATGCATGTGAATATATTAGCTTTTTATTTTAGTATTTCTACAAAGTCCTTTGAAATCCATTAGAATGATAAGACATCAGAAAGATTGTGATAGTGCTAAATGCAATTTGCGTGTTCATGGCAGGTGATTAGTAATATACATTGGCTGATGGAGATGGCTGAAATATAGTTTGTAATTTGCATAAACTAAATTTTGCTTTGTAATATGAGTAGACAACACAGTGTGCAGATAAATGAACCTTCAGAAAAAGAAGATGCCAATTCTATGTTTTTCTCATATCCACATGGCTGGAATTTAAATGGAGCGGAGCATACTGGGATCTGACCTGCTTTTGAGTCAGGGAAACATAACAGTCATTTGTAGTCAACTCCAAAGCCAGGGAATTCAATGAGGCCCTTAGCTCTGCAGCAACTTATCTCAAAGTCAAATTTTTACCTTCAAGTCTGGAACATTTGTTAGATGTTATCAGGTAACAAATCTGTTTTCTTCTGTTCAATTGGGAGTCTCTAAGTATTTCGGAACATTTTTGTTTACAGAAATTCTTTTTATAAACATCCTCTTCCCCACTTTTAAGAGATGCTTATGTTTATAACACATTTCCCATTTTTAAAGTGTTTTCAAGTGTCACTGACTTTCAAATATTACCTTTTCACAAAGCAACTTGCAGACCTTGTTGTTTTAAAAACACATGACAGATTTGGACTTGCTACAGATAACACACCATGCTTGCACAGATGTTTCATCAGCCTTACCTGGGATCATTTTCAAAATTCCAGGGCAAGACAGGAGTCCCACAGCCCAATGCCTGGAATGCAGCCAGTCTCACAGCACTGAGTCAACATGGCACACAGTGAGTCAAAGCTACAAGATACCAAACATCTGGTGTTCTCTCTTTCTTTCTCTGTCTCTCTTTCAATGTCTCTCCATCTCTCTCTCTCTGAGAGAAATATGGATGCTCTGGCATTATGGGCACAGAGTCTATTGGAAAGAGTCCTAAGAGAGCCAAGGTTTACGTGTGAGCATGTGGGAAGGAACGTGAGTCACACTTGGATCTTTTCAGGCCTGGCTGCACATGTGCAGAACATTGGCCATCATTAGTGTTGGCTTCTGATGTGAAAGGCAGCAATTCCATAGCTGCATTTTAAAAAGAAAAATTCAGGTGTGACAAAGACTTTGCTAAAAGGATATTAAAATAGGACTCTTTTTTTAAACATCTTTATTGGAGTATAATTGCTTTACAATGGTGTGTTAGTTTCTGCTGTATAACAAAGTGAATCAGCTATACAAATACATATATCCCCATATCTCCTCCCTCTTGCGTCTCCCTCCCATCCTCCCTATCCCACCCCTCTAGGTGGTCACAAAGCACCGAGCTGATCTCCCTGTGCTATGTGGCTGCTTCCCACTAGCTAACTAGTTTACATTTGTTAGTATATATAAGTCCATGCCACTCTCTCACTTCATCCCAGCTTACACTAGGACTCTTACTTTTTAACCTGCCGGAGTGGAGCCTTGCATTAAGGACATTTTGTTGGTACTTAACAATGGACTCGTGTACATTTTCCTGAGGAGCAAGTCCTTTGGGTCTAAATTCTGATTACTTAACCTAAATGATCTACCAGATGGAAATTATATCCTTGACATTGTAGAATCATAACTCGAATGAAATATCTCATAATTAGTGAAATCTGAATGATGTTTTTTAGCATAAATTCCATGTAGCAAGCTAGAATGCAGTAATAGTGAATGAGCTAGTCTAATAATTGCTTACACTATTTTCATGATTCATCTTTGTAACTCTGGGTGCCTGATGGTGGTGGTATAGGTAGAGATTCATAAAGTGTCTGAAAGCTTTCATGATAAAGAACAAACAGGTAATTATTACTGAAAAACTTGCATAAATCAGGTCAAAATTTGAGAATCTTAACATTTTCCCATACCTCCAATATCCACTACTTTAACACATAGGAAGGTTCTATGCTAGTAGGAAATGGAACAGAAAGCAAAACAGTAGCAAAATAGAGCAATAAGAAGTTAAGTGAATAAGTTACTAGTGGGGGTAAATTACAGACTATGACTCTTTTATGATGTCAGGGCAGTTAGAACAAATGGCCACCAAATGATATGACAAACTTCTTGTGAAATATGGCTGAAAAGCAGAATGGCATGTCAATACTACAGGTAAGATGCTGACAAAGGGGTCTTTATCTGAATAAGAATCTTTCAGCTGGTTTCCAAGTGCATAGTTGTGCTCAGTCCATTTTCTTCTTTATTCCTACAGTGTTACTAGTAAAGAGACTGTACCAGGCAGCAATTTTGACCGTGTCATGTCACAGTACGTTTGCAGATTGGAGCCTACTGATAATCCTTATGGAGCTAATACTAAATTTTTACTAGCAGTTCACGACTTAATATTGACCCATAGATAAAACTGTCCATAATTTTCCCTGCTGCCTCTCAACACCACTGATTTTCTCTCACTGTCACCTGCCCTTACCCCACTCCCCCCATACTGTGGTAGCTCTTAAGGAAAAGCTAAAAATTTGCTACCCAATTAGGAAGCCTGTGGATGCAGAAGCAGAGGGATATATGAAAAGGTGAGAAAGCAAAAAAAAAAAAAAAAAAAACACCAAAAAAGGAAAAAAAGATGTTTTAGGGGATGTAGAGTTTCATACTCCTAGACTGTGCTGATATGCCTACTTGGTGACCCACTGCCAAAAAATCTTCCTGAGCTAGCAGAATTTTCCACTTAGCATAATATTCAGTCAAAGGTCAAAAGCCTCTTGTTGGGTTTCAAAAATTAGCAGAAGTGTCTAATACCTGTTGAGTGACTGCTAAGTAACAAGCATTTTGATAGATATTTTATTCTTACAAACCCCTGTGAGCTATGATACTATTAATCAAATTTAAGATATGGGCAAGCAAAATCTCAGTAAAAGGTTAAGTAATTTACCAAAACCAGGGTGATGGAGCCAAAATTCAAAGAAAGATGTCAAGCCCCAGAGAGTATCTCTGCTGCTGCTTTTGCCATTCCACCTTGCCTTCTGCGTTGTTAGCCGTGTTTCATGTTTTAATGAGATTTAACTCAACATAGATCCATTCGTTTATCCAGCACTCAGCAGGCATTCGTGGAGCGCTGTGTGGCGTACTGTGTTACTTCCTGAAGCCTGCTGAGATTAGGTGCACTGGCAAATTGAGTTTGACGTGGGACTGGGTCAGATGGTTGCAGGCTGATCGTTTAGCTCAAGCATTGATAGGTGCTGCCTGGTGAGGACTCCTAAGGATCTTGTGGGCTGAGAGTTGGAAAAGAACTAGGTAGGTAGCAGAAAGTGAGAAGGTACTAATGACTAGTCTTACATCTTTTAAAATATCACTAGAATTCATAGATTCTAAATGAACCAATTGAACTACATTTTCCAAAATTCTCTGCGTGTTTCTGGTTAGGGCGGAAAAGAAATCTTTTCATGAGAGATTTGGAAAGCAAGAGTGAAGCAGCAACCATTTTTGTCTTTATGCTCAGGTCAAGGGAGGTGCTTTTGTTGCTCACGCGTGTTGTCACTTAGCTGTTGGCTCACCTTGGGAAGAGTGAGTAGCCAGGCCTACAACTGCCTCATCTTCCCCGATCCTCCTTCAGTGTTTCTGACAATGTTTCTGTCAGCGGTGTGTTTAGCTCCATGACAAAGACCAGCTTCTGTCCTCATAGAGTTACAGCTAGCAGGTGCTGAGAGGTGCCAGCTGGTCCTTGGGCTTCCCGCTTACAACTATCCCCTCTTCCAGACCATCTGTGACCTGTGTGTTTCAAGATACAGCATCAGAAACAAAGGCAGTAATCTTACTGAGACTGCTTAGCCAGCTTTCACATTGTGTGAGATCAGATTCCTCTATCAAACTCTGCTTCTCTGATTCAACTCTGACCAATACACTAGGAAAGGAAGGATCTAAATATTTTCCCTCCTCACTTCTACATTGCATGACCTACCTGCATCTAATACTCTTGGAACCTCAAATATTTGGGTGCCTCAGGAATTGCATGTCTATGAGTCAGGAAGCAGGCTCTCACCTGACGCCAAATCTGCCAACATCCTGATCTTAAACTTCCCAGCCTGCAGAAGCGTGAGAAGTAAATTTCTCTTGTTTATTAGTCACTCCACATTTTCAAGTACCCCTTCTAAGCCCCTATGGGCTAACAAGTATCCCTCTGTATTAGGAGGCCAAATTTCTCTTCTACACTTCAAACTTGTATATCGAGTTGCCTACTGAGAAAGCCCAATTAGATGTACTATATACAAACTAGAATTTAATTTGTTCAATATCAAATTGATTATTGCTCATCCCATACTCTGAAAAAATAAATGAACTAATAGATAAGCAAACACCCCTAATATTCTCTCAATGTTTTTCTCTTTAACTATTGGAAAAACTATCAATCCAGTGCTCAAGCCAGAATGCTAGCAGTTTGCTTTTATTCCTTGCTGTTCTCTTATTCTTCACATCCAATCATCCAGCCATAAAATTTCAAAACATCTATCAAATCCATTCATTTCTCTCCACAACCACTATTTCAGCTCAAGCCACCCATTCTCCAAGAAATGACCATTGTTATTGTGTGTATATGGTAAGATATAATGCAATATATGCATTTGCTACATGTACATTATATATTATATTTGTTGGCAATATGTACTTTATATATATTTACATATATGAGATCATGTTACACATATTTTTCTGAAAGTTGTTTTTTATTTTTTTTGCGTATGTGGGCCTCTCACTGTTGTGGCCTCTCCCGTTGCGGAGCACAGGCTCCGGACGCGCAGGCTCAGCGGCCATGGCTCACGGGCCCAGCCGCTCCGCGGCATGTGGGATCCTCCCGGACCGGGACACGAACCCGTGTCCCCTGCATCGGCAGGCGGACTCTCAACCACTGCGCCACCAGGGAAGCCCTGAAACTTGCTTTTTTACTTAATATTTTATAAACCACTTTTCATCTAGTGCAAAATGTGTTATGAGTGTACCATTATTTATTTAAATTATACAAGTAATAGACACACATAGTCAGAATGCATACGGAAAGCTATGAAATACAGAATAAAATTTTCCTTTTCCCATGGCCTCATTTCCATTCTGCTATTGCAATCACTGCTAAAAATTTTATTGTGTTAGTCATACTGAGTTTAATATTACAACTTTAAATCCTGTGCTATACCTCTGCTTTTTGGTTTGTCAACATTAAAGAGTATCTATTTACTCCCTTAAATAAAGGATGAGAATTCACTGCATTTATACCATCTTCCATTCCCCTGCCACAAATTAGACATTGTTTTACTGATTTATTTTTAGTTTTTCATGTAGTAATTTTAACTTTTAACTGTATTCTTAAGCTTTTATTTCTTTTATCAACTTTTAACAATATCTATGGATTCTACTTTATGAAAGGTAAGGAAATTAATTAACCCACTGATCTTTTCCTAGATCTTATTTTTCTCCATTCCATATCTCAATTTCTGTTGGCTAAATCATGATTTTTCCAACATCAAGATTAATAATATTGCCTAGTATGCTGAGTTACATCACTATAGTTAAATACACTCTCCTTTATTTCTAGGTTTCTTCTCAAGGGTAAAAACCAATAAATAACATTTGTTATACCCACATCTAAATACATGTATTTACTGTACAACCAAATAAAATATTTAGACCATAAAAGGAACAATAAAATGGTATGTAACTGGAGATTCCAAAAGGCAAGCCTCACGGCTTCTCTTTTATTTCCTTTTCATTGTCCTTAATTTCTTCTGGGTAATTTCAAATGTCTTTTTTTCTATCCTATGTAATACTTCTTGGATCACCAAGAACACACCTGCTGCTTAACAAGTTGATTTTGTTACTTGTTGTCATAGGGAAGACACATACCAATGGGAATTATAGGCCACCTCAGTAAGAGGTGTTAAAATGAACTGACTATTAGAAGTTTTCTGAGTTCCTGAATGTCCTCCAAGTTTTATTTTCTTCTCACACTTGATTAATAATTTGGCTAGGTATAGAATTGTAGGCTTAGAATTTGAAAGTATTACTCAATTATCCTTATTCAGTATCGCTGATGAAAAGTCTGAGGTAAATGTGATTTTTATTTCTCGATATATGTTTTTTTTTACTCTCCCACTTTCTCTCTCTTGAATCTTTCAGGATTTATCTAGGTGTGGGTTTCTTTATAAGTTTTCCACTAATTCCATGGGTCCTTTAAACTTAAATATTTATACTATTCTTCAGTTTAGAAAATTTTCTGTTCTTAAATGTTTTCTCTCCTCTGTAACCCTATTTTCTACACTCTATTTTCTATATCTTTTGAGTCTATCCTCCACATATTGTAACTTTTCTTGTATATTTCTGCACTTTATCTTTTTATTGTATATTCTGAGAAACTTCTTTAATTCAGATCACTTATTTGGTCTTCAGTTATTTTATTAATCAGAAAATTCGCTCTCTTTGTTTTTGAAAGCAAAAACTTTCAAGAACTTTACGCTTTCCTTTGATTTTCTTTTCTTTATCATGTCATCTTGGTTTAGTTGAAAAAATGCAGTACCATTTGAAAATCTATGAAATTATTAATTATATATTTTAATTACCTTTTTCTTTTAATAATTTGTTTCCTAGGCAGTTTTATTTTTGCTGTCACTCAGGATGTTGATTGTCTTAAACTGTCTGCTTAGTCTTGATTGCTCATTTATAATTAATAGAATGACTAAATTGATTAATATAGGCAGGGAACCTGAAGACCTATGCACTTGCCAAAATGAGGGCTTGACTCTGGAGGTGGAGCAGGATAAGTTATTTCCATCAAGGGCAGATTGGACAAGTTATTTCCATCAAGGGCAGATTGGATTTTTTAGTTTCCCACACCTTATCTGCTGTGACAGTCAGGACTTGCCCAAAGCTTCGATGTGCCTCTCTCCTAGGACCTTAAATCCTCCCCAGACAGATTACAGACTTTCTTTAGTTTGCATCAGGATTTTACCCAGAGGGCAAAATACTTAGTGTCAGTCACTCCCTTTTTCCTGTGCGAGAAAGGAAGGAGTTACTCACTCAGCTATTTTGTTATCAATTATTTAATGAATTTTTCTGATGACCCCAAGGCCCACTTCTGTTCTTAGGTTTTGTTGGCTTTAATTTAACACTCCTTTAGGAATCACTGGGGAAAACTAGTACTCACAGGTATCTTGGGTTTTTGTCTCCAGGACCTCTCTGGATATTGTGCAGGATGAACAGGGCACAAGTCTTTGTGAATGGAGACCCCTAGAATTGCATAGTGCAAAACTTGAAAACTGTGCTTTGGTATTTCATCTGCACCAATTTCTCTGCCAGTCTCTACCTAGCTCCTGAAATGTCTCTGAATTATCTTCATGGATTCCCAATGATATTCTTTTTCCTCTTGAAAATATATTTTAGGTATTTTAATGTGACTTTGGAAGGCTGGAAAAAAACACTATTCTTAAACCAATGACTTGAATCAAAAGCCATGCATTATATTTAGTTTTATTATTTTTCCTAGATATTATATATAATTAGATGAATACCCTAAATATTATCACTCTAAAACTCACAGAAGAGGGAAAATAATCACATTTCTCACAACATTTATGTATAAAAATTTCAATTTTATTTATGAAAAACTATGACTTCCTCAGGTTAACTCAGAATTAACTGAGAAATTTGGGGGGAACTGTCTTTATCAGCCTCTGATACTTTAAACATAGAAATACATTAAATAAAGGTGTATGTATATAAGTGAGAGACAGAGTCATGAGGATGAAAATTATTTAAAAAAATAAATGATAATATTTATGTCTGAGAAATTCCTCTACTTACAAATTTCAGGCAAGATAAGTAAATTTGATTCAAGGGCAAAAGGATTAGAAACTTATAGTTTAAGAAAGAAGAAAAAAGAGATAGAAAGGAAGGAATAACAGCCTGAGTATTGACTATCTCTTTCTTTCCTATTGAAACCAATGGAAAACAGTCACTCATGTGCTTGGTTTAATATTTGTCAGCCAAAGAAGACTGTGTCTCACAGTCTCACAGTTTGGGTTCCCTGAGAAGCTGACTCTGCAATAGAAATCGGCAGGATATTTATCAGAGAGTGTTCTTAGGATCAAAACATATGGAAAGGAAGCCGGAGAATGTAGCTGAACTAGTTTGTAAGCCTCAGACCTCAGCCCACCCCAGATATAGCTCTGGAACTCATCTGGTTTTCCAGAGATGTCTCAAGTTTGGATGAAGGAGCTGAGGCTTTATATCCTGAGACTGTTCAGCCATTGGATATAGACACACCTGGAAAGAGGTGCAACTTGGCTAAGATAGCTTTCTTCTACTGAGAATAGCCCCCCAAAAGGCTGATAGTTGACTACTATCCTCTGACATCACACCCAATAGCCAGGGAAATAATAAGTCCTTTTTTTCTGAAAGGAGATCTGGGCAGTACATCATACATTCACCATAATCCACCCTTTCTACCACTTGGATTCACTTCTTACAGGTTCTAGGAGCATCTTCCTTCTCTTGGTGAAAGAGAAGCTTAAAAGAGAAAGATTAGTGGGACAAACTAGCCCCAGCTACTAGCCCCAGGTCCCAAGAGCACACCAGGAGATGTTTCTCAAAGGCCATAAATCTCGACTACAGATGCAATGGCCTAGCCCCAGAACCCTAGAGGTCTGCATGATATTCTCCCACTAGGGCTTGTCATAAAGTCAATAAGACCTTTCCCACCACTAATATCTCTAACACCACAGAGTTTTCTACATCATAGGACCACAGCTCAGGCAGCAGAGTTACTTGTACTGCAGCCTGGAATTGCTGCAGAGCCCTTTCCTGCTCAGGGATCCATTCATAACTGCCAGCCTTTCAGGCACTATCTATACCCCCAGGTGTTTAATACGCTACCTCTGGGCCTACCTGCCACTGTTTCATTCTTCATGGTGGGAGGCACAAGATGCAATAGTTTGTCCTTTACTTTGGAGAGAATGTCCTAGCACACAGAAACCACAAAAATTTCTATTAACCTGGTGGGCCTCAGAATCTCCCTAGGATTTATTTTCTACTTTCTGGAGTACATATGGCTTACCAAGACTTCAATCATGCTGGCCACTTCTTTTTTTTTTTTTTTGCGGTATGTGGGCCTCTCACTGTTGTGGCCCCTCCCCGTTGCGGAGCACAGGCTCCGGACGCGCAGGCCCAGCGGCCATGGCTCACGGGCCCAGCCGCTCCGCGGCATACGGGATCCTCCCAGACCGGGGCACGAACCCGTATCCCCTGCATCGGCAGGCGGACTCTCAACCACTGCGCCACAAGGGAGGCCCCATGCTGGCCACTTCTTGCTCATCCAGTCCAATTAGAATAATATCATTTGTATAATACTGGAGCCGTATGATAGTCAGATACCCTGGATTTCTTCAAACTATGTTATGACAGAGGAAAGAATAGCTTTCATAGCCCTAGAGCAAAACTGTAAGTATATTCTGTTATCTGTTCCTTTCTTCTGACAAAGATATAACAGAAAACATTCACCAGATCAAATCAATGGCCATTTACCAAGTTCCTAAGTTCATGCAAATTTGTTCTAGCAAATATACTGCATCTGGCTCCACAACAATAATTGGGACAACTATTTTCTTGAGTTTACAGTAATTCACTTTATTCTTCAATATTTGTTGCCTTTGGTTTTGCTTTTTTGTGTGTGTGTGGGGGGGGACAATACATGTATTAAACAGAAAAAAGATGACAGCTGTCCCTCTTGCATCTTTTAGTATTTAAGAGTGATGCTAATTTCTGCCATTCTCCTGCCATGGGATATTGTGATTTATTTACTATCCTAGCAAGGAGTATAGGTGGAGCAGTTTCAGAGATATTCACTTGGCCTTTAAAGCTCCTACATCACAGGCCAAGAACCTAGTATATGGGATGGTGCCAAGCAGCAAATATAACCATTATACATTTGGGGACTCCAGAAACTACCATTGGGTGAGTCTGCAAATACAGTGGACCCACTGTGAACTATGGCTGGGCCAGAACCCCGTTTATTATCTACCCTCATACACCCCACTATAACAGATGGGCCATAATATACTTCAGGTCTCAGGGTATCATATCATCTCAGACCTGTGTCCAACAGTTCTTGAAATGTTAGGTATCCCTCTTTGCTTGGTGTACAGTTACCTTAGTAAATACCTGAAGGTCCCTTTGAGATAAGACTTGGGAATTACAGTCATGTACAATTGCTGGGGCTTGGCAGGGGTCTTTCTCCTGGTGATCTAGTCTCTTTTTCAGTCGTTAGGTTTGAGGTTCAAAACCTGGCTCTGGGCTTCCCTGGTGGCACAGTGGTTTAGAGTCCGCCTGCCGATGCAGGGGACACGGGTTCGTGCCCCGGTCCAGGAAGATCCCCCATGCTGCAGAGCAGCTGGGCCTGTGAGCCATGGCTACTGAACCCGCGCATCCGGAGCCTGTGCTCCGCAATGGGAGAGGCCACAACAGTGAGAGGCCTGCGTATCGCAAAAACAAAACCAAAAACAAAAACCTGGCTCTGAGGTGGAAACTGGCTAAGACATTGTGAATTTTTATCAGTATATTTACCCTTACTCTCAGCTTCCTGATTTTTTATCATTGATTTTATAGACTGAGTAATATAGTACTTTTTGGCTACCTATTATTCCCCTTGGGATGCTATATTCTATTAATCAGCTCCATAATTCTCTGTGACTTGTCTTCCTTGGACCTTTGACTTGACTCCAATCTTTTTTTTTTTTTTTTTAATTGAGGGGTAGTTGATTTACAATGTTGTGTTAGTTTCTGGTGCACAGCAAAGTGATTCAGATATATATATATATATATATATATATATATATATATATATATATATATATAAAATCTTTTAAATATTCTTTTCCATTATGGTTTATTATAGGATATTAAATATATTTCCCTGTTCATTTATTTTATATATAGTAGTTTGTATCTGCTCATCCCAAACTCCTAATTTATCCCCCCCCCCTTTCCCTTTGGTAACCATAAGTTTGTTTTCTATGTCTTTGAGGACTTGACTGCAGTCTTAATGCTCTTTATGGCAAATGTACTCATCTGCCTTCTGATGCTTATGTGCTGCCACCTGATCTCTACTGGGTTTGGTCCTATCATCCCCAGTGCTGTTGGTGATCTCAGTTTTGGAATGGTATTTTCCACTCACCTGGCCTAGGAGGAAAGCAATAGATAAACTTCTCAATGATGTTGGGACCAGTCTGACCAGCATATTCATTAAATGTTTTGGTAAATGGTGAGCCCACTGACCCTCCCATGGAACAAAATAGTCTAATGGGATTTCTAACCTTCTATAATATGTCCCCTCTAACATATCCATATCTCTAAGACTTTCATCTCTTAGTCCAATATCTACCATGACATTTCTAATATTGCAACCCCACTTAGAGTGGCCATCTAAGGGGCATGTTAGTAAGTGTCATCTTAGCCATGTGTTCACATCATTTCCCAGGGTCATCACCAGGGTGATACATTCTATATTATTGATGAGTACCAACCAAATTTATTTTCTACCCTCCCTCTTGGTTCAGTACCCTCAGAATCCAGTCTCAAGCATACTCTTCCACCTCATACTGGTACATGTTGGTCAGGTCAAAGTGTTTCTTTGAAGTTTAATCTCTTTTCTCCCTTAGTAGACCTAGCATTTCCCTGCCTGGGTTGTTGTAAATTTTTGCCTAAATTATTTTCTTGGTGGCCAGAAGGTGGGGAGAAGGTAGATCCTGAAGACATGTTGCTTTTTAGGAAAGATACACATGCATTTTGTATAGGAAAAGGGTATTTTTAACCCTAATAAGGTTAATGAGCCATTTCTCCAAGTTCAGAGGGTTCAGGGGAATCTGGAGATTCAAGATTTTTAGACCTACCTATCACCTCAGGTATCCCCATTCCAGGTGTCATTGTCTTATTCTTTCCTGACAAAGACCCTAACCTTGGCATAGCACATCTACCTTGACTGGGAATTTAATCTTATTTTGGAGCTTGGTACTTTTATAGTTCAGTTCTGGGCCTGGTCCTCAGCTTTTTGTGCCCTCTTACTATAAGAGATGAGAACTTTATACCAAGGAGTCTCTCTGCTTTTTTTTTTTTTTTTTTTTTTTTTTTTTTTTTGTGGCGGTACGCGGGCCTCTCACTGTTGTGGCCTCTCCCGTTGCAGAGCACAGGCTCCGGACGCGCAGGCTCAACGGCCATGGCTCACAGGCCCAGCCGCTCCGTGGCATGTGGGATCCTCCCGGACCGGGGCGTGAACCCGTGTCCCCTGCATTGGCAGGCGGACTCTCAACCACTGCGCCACCAGGGAAGCCCGCAGGTTTTGAATTTGGAAGGCATGTGTCAGAACCAAGTAGTCCCATTAACCCTATAACTATTAAAAGCAGTTCCTAAAAGAACAGTGCAAGATATCAGAGGATTTGTAGAACGATTTAACGTTTTCAGACCTTGCTTGCTTATTTTTCCAGCAATGTTCATTCCCAAATGAATATATATATATATATATATATATATATTTTTTTTTTTTTTTTGGGCGGTATGCAGGCCTCTCACTGTTGTGGCCTCTCCCGTTGCAGAGCACAGGCTCTGGATGCGCAGGCTCAGCGGCCATGGCTCACAGGCTCAGCCGCTCCGCGGCATGTGGGATCTTCCCGGACCAGGGCACGAACCCATGTCCCCTGCATCGGCAGATGGACTCTCAACCACTGCGCCACCAGGGAGGCCCCCAAATGAATATTTGACAAGGTAGGGGAAGGGGAGCTGAAAGCTGTCTTCATTCGGTATTTTTCTTTATCAATTCAAGCCAAGAAACCGTGGAAAAGTGACAGTAAAGAGCAGTAGATCTGGGTCAGACATAAATGCATGATGATAAATAGCTGGACATGTTTGAATTATGGCATTCTGAACAGACGATGGAGAAAGCTTGTTGAATTTTCAACCTGCTTTTGCTGAAGCCTTAATTTGTCTCAATGTGAGAGCCTACTTTTATACTGTGCTATAAATTGAGAGTTTTATTTTATTATGCTGACTTAATTAGAGAAATAATCCCATTGACAAGTGAGATGAATAGAAAAACAAATATTCACAGCCACTTATTAACAAAACTTTGGTCACTTTTCTTTCCTTACTTTCCAGGTTGGTCACTGTACACTGAATTGCACATTTCTTGAATTTATTTTGTTGAATTTTACCCATACTTAATTCAAAAGTTCTCCCAGTTTAGGGAACAAATACTGTGTAAATATGCACAACCTCTATAGACCCTTGAGGCATCACCAGCAGGTAATATTCAAACCTAGAGAGTGGAACTAGGGATCCATATGCTGATGGCTGAGGCATGCATGACAAAATATATTTTATGTGTAGATACAAAATCCATTTGTTTCAGCTCCTTTTTTCTAATAACCCCCCCCATGAAAAAAAAAACAGGCTATGTTGCACATAAGATCTGTAGTCAACAAATTGCCACTCCTTAACCAAGTTGAGGATTAACTAAGCTGGCTATTCACTGGCCAGCCCCTAACTCCCCTGGCCCCAGTGAATCTCCAAAAATCTATAAAGCAGGGAAAGGATGCATCTGTGTAATACATGATCACTGCTGGGAAAATAAGTCCAAACAGTACCGGCTGATGGTAGTCTGGCAGTGATGTATTTTCATAGGTAGTGTCACATACTTATCTATTACTGCTCTGATTTCTTGGTCTTTTTGAATTCTGTATTCAAATATTAAACTCACTTGAATGAAACTGAGGATACAACAAAGAAAGAAAAGACAGGAGGCCAACTAATCAAAATGTTTAACTCTCCAAATCTGACTTTTAAGAAAAATTCACATTCAGTTTTGAGGGTTTTGTTTTTTAGTAAAGCCCTTTTGATTAGGGATCATGTCTTACATTTAATTCATTGCTTACATTAGTCTCATAAGTATCTTACTAGAAGAAGGAAGCTATAAAGCAGACCTTGGGTAGAATTTTGTAGAAGTCAAATTTACCTGCAGGATTTTCCCCTCCTTATCAGCATATTTCCTAGATCATCTGTTACATACTCCCCAAATTCTAGTTGCTGAATCCCTAAAGATTCCATTAATCTAAGTTTAACCCCTCATAACATCCTCTTTTCTCTCTCCCACCCAACCCCTTTCTAATGGACCAATGCCTTTTAACTTAGATCCCCATCAGAAGGTATTTTCCAGGAAAGCAGGGAATTTATTTGTCTTGCTTACGATTTTATCTTCAGTCTGGTATCTATTAGTAGATCAATGCATTTTTATAATATATCAATAATGATTCATCCATTGCAACTGATTTGAGCTAGTCATTAGAATAAACACTGCTGATTTATCTCATTTTCAGCAACATCTGCAACTTGACCATAAAGGCAACTTCATTTCCTTAAGATGTTAAAGAAATTGATTCATGACACTTGTTAAAGAGAGTAAGGAAGACTTTATTCAAGAAGGGACTATGACAATACTTATAAAGACCACTGTAATGGGGTTTTGCAGTAGGGGAGACAGATTGGGCTCAACTCTAAATACAACAAAGAAAAGTGGAAATTTATAGCCAAAGAGCAGGGTAGAGGTCAGTGGATGAAAAATTACTAAGAGGAAGCATGAAGGATAAGGAGGGACTCTGGCTAAACTGACTTAACAGGATTCTTGCTGGAGGCAGGTCAGGTGATCAGACATCACATGGGGGATGGAAGAAGATGAGGAACCTGATTAGATATTGAAGGTGGTCAGATATGGAGGATGGGAGATTCTGGATAAAGTGACTTAGCAGGATTCTTGCTAAAATTGGACAAGGCAGAGATGAACACAGAAGTCCAAAAGTTAAGGCCTTATTGAAAAAGATCTCAAAGGAGCCTGAGTAGAGTTTGGCCAAGGACAGAATCTATGTCAAAATCATCTCTGGATGAGAGTCAGCTAAGGCATTGCCTGAATTCTACAGAGGAATTATTGTAGCCTTTCCAGGTTTGCTTACCTTTTTGCCAAACAGTTTCACATTTTCATGGCATTTACTATCAACAGACTAGAACCAGGGTGTGTTTTCATCTTTCTTACTTTTCCAGAACTATCAATTTTTGTATTTCTATGGGTAGCCTGACAGTCTTACTGTATTATTAAGCTTTTCAAATAGCAGTGTTAAGACATATAAACTATTTACACTTCCTTGAACACTTAAGATATTTCACTCACAAGTAAAAGCCCAGAATTTGGGTCTGAAAAGTCTTCAAGAATTTAGCAATTCTTGCCTCCTGCCTGTGGACTATTAAATGTCTAACCCAAACAGCATGATTAATTTGGGATGTGATTTTAAAACATTACCATGGTTCAACTTCCTCCCCTGTATATTGTTAAACTTTGGTAAAAATGGAGGAGGGATGTTTATAAACCAGAGTTTTACTATTAATCCTGCATGTAAAATCTCTCCAGTTCTTCCCCTTCCACTTTGATTATGTATGAAACACTTACTTGATCTAATGGATTAAAAAATTAGTTTGAAATTAATAGAAGCATCAGAAAAGTGTTTCCTGAATTTTTTCACAGTGAGATAAATGTAAGCTTTGTGAGATTTGGGGAGCAATTAAACATAGGAAAGATTAACTGCTGGATAGGAGAGAAGAAGAATGTATTAGTTTCCTGGGCTGCCATAACCAAGAACCACAAACTTGGTGGCTTAGGAACAACAGAACTTTATCCTTTCACAGCTCTGGAGTCTACAAATCTGAAATTAGGGTGTCAGTAGGGCCATGCTCCCTCTAAGACTCTGGCTAGAATCCTTTCTTACTTCTTCCTAGCTTCTGGTGGTTGCCATTGATCTTTGGCCCTCCTCGGCTGGCTGCATCACTCCTGTCTCTGCCTCTGTCATCACATGGCATCCCTCCACCCCCACCACCATGTGTCGCTATCCATATTCCCTGCCTTCTTATAAGGACACCAAGCATATTGGATTAGAGCACACCATAATGACCTTATCTTAACTTGATACATCTGCAAAGACTCTTTCCAAATTAGGCCATATTCTGAGGTACCAGGAATTGGGATTTCAACATATCTTTTGGGGGGGATGCACTTCAACCCATAACAGAGAGCTCAAGGTAGCTTTAAAATATCTATCTTGGACTATCGGCATGCTAGTAAGGCCACCAATGAAAACTGACCCTATAAAAAGAAGGTGGGCTTGGGATGAGAGAAAGCTGGGAACTAAAGAGTTTATGGGTGGTATTTTCAGTGCTATCATTTGTGCTTGCCTGAGGAAGCCACGTAGGCTCTCAGTACCCTGTGTGTCAACAGCATTTCAATGAGTAAGAAGAGATAGGGAAGAAAAAGGTGGGCAAGAGTGGACAGAATCTTTGGAGAAAATTAGGGACAGGTGTAATAAATTAAAGGAAAATGGAATTTCAAAAAAGAGAGTTATCAATTGTGCTGAGTTGATAGTTCGACCTGGAAAGGAAATCTTAAAACTCAAAACAGTTTTGTTCCAAGCATATAATAGGTCATAAATAGATATGTATTTAATTAGAGAAAACTAACAATGAAATGACATTTCACATAGCTTGAAGCTGTATGCAGACATTAATTCAACATTGTATTGAGTAAATTTCTAATCTTACCATCACCAGACTTGTTCCCTTGATTGTTCAATATAAGGTGATCAGAATGCAAATAACGAGGCCACCTGTGTTTGTGTGTATTTGTGAATGTGTGGGCTGCTGTGTGATATCTCAGCAACGACCTGGCCAAGCCTGGACATGGGCAAACTGGCTGTTGCCTCCACCTGTTCTGTGGCCTCACCTGCAGCAATGAATGCTTTCAGGTCATGTCAGAAAAACAGAGCTGAGAATGATTATACATGAAATGAGTTGGTCCTGCAATTATAATTGAAGTTGCTAACTAGTCTTAAGATTGCAATTACAACCTAGAAATATCTGGGCTTTGTTGTTTTACTGAGTGACATTTAGAAGGCCAACGTTATTACATGTTAAGAACAAAGGCCATTCATTAATCTTCCCACCAACTTGCCACTTTACAAATTAAATTTGGACTTTTTTTATTGCTTTTCATCTTAAATTATTTATAAACAAGTCTTTGCAATTCATTGCGTGGCTTCCCATTTGCATTGAGGCAGTGGAGCGTAGTGGGATGAACACTGGACTGGAAGCTTGCATTCCTGGATTTTGATACTTGTTCTGCCAGTAACTTGCTACATAAACACAAGCTGGTAACTTAACCTCCATGAGGCCTAGTTTTTCTCATTTGCAAAAAGAACATGCTTTCAAATAAAAAAGTTAGGGATACAGAATTATTCTTATGCTGAGACAGAATAGATATTCAAGGTATTAAGGGAAATAACGTCAACCTTTATGCTAAACATGGACTGATAATTCCCAGAGAGATTTCATATACCTTTACAGTTACATGAGCTGTTACAGCAGTTTTGAGGTTACTTATAGTCAAAGAAGTTAAAAAATAATATTTTACATGGACTCGGTGACTTTTACATCCAAGAACTTGAAATCATTTTAGAAACTTAATGGGAAGTTATGACCAGGAAAGCAGATTTTAAATGGTTTGATAAGAAAGGCATTATATCTTACTGTCTCAGTAAGCAAATTGAAAATGTAAAATTTTCCAGTTCTGTTTTGGGTAGTAGGAGTCAAATAGGAGAAATGCAGAAATTCAGTTAGAAGGAAGTATAAATGGCTTTGAATAGATCAGGAAATAACTGGGTAGTGAGTTTAATAATATACACCATCAAGAGTTAACAGAACTGTTTCCACCAAAGTAACCATGGAGTTTTGAACAATAACAATTAAAACCATACATTCATTCACTCATTCAACTCAAAATGAGTTTTGAGATCTTCTGTATGTCTAGTACTCTTTTGGTTGATGGGGATAAGAAAGTGAACATGTAGAAAATATATCTGTCCTCATAAAAATTACATCCCAGTGGGGTGAGATAACAATAAGTGAGCAGATAAATGATGCAAGATCTTTCAGAGGAAGACATGATTTGAAAGAAATATACTACAGGGATGTAGTAGAGAATGACTGTTGATGTGGGTGAGATGATTTCATTTTGGAGGTGACATTTTGCTGAGATCCAACTAATGGGAATAAACCAGTTTGGTAGGCGGTGTCCATGGCTCAATCCTCAAAACCTGTGAATATGTTACTGTACATGGTAAAAGAGAATTTGCAGATGTGATTAAGTTGAAGGACTCTGAGATAGGGAGATTATCTTGGAAGGACCCAATCTAATCATGTGAGTCCTAAAAACAGGAGAGGAAGGCAGGAGTGTGGGTCAGAGAGATGAGACCAGACAAGGAGTCGATCTGCTATTGCTGACGATGAAGATGGGGAAAGAGGGTCAGGAGCCAAGCACTGCAGCAGCCCCTAGAAGCTGAGAACAGCCCTCAGCTCACAGGCGGAAAGAAAATGGGGACCTCAGTTATACAGCTGTAGGGAACTGAATTTTGTCAACAACCCAAATGACCAGGAAACAGATTCTCCCCTGGAACCTCCAGAAATAAATGCAGCCTGCTGATATCTTTGATTTTATTCCAGTGAAACCTATACCAGACTTCTGACCTATGGAGCTGTAAGA
This sequence comes from Mesoplodon densirostris, assembly GCF_025265405.1. Classification (NCBI taxonomy): domain Eukaryota; kingdom Metazoa; phylum Chordata; class Mammalia; order Artiodactyla; family Ziphiidae; genus Mesoplodon; species Mesoplodon densirostris. The sequence continues at coordinate 82,080,970 of NC_082668.1, read as the reverse complement.
TAATAAGTTTGTGTTGTTTTAAAGTACTTAATCTGTGTTAATTTGTTATGGCAATGATAGAAAACACACATCTAGTGCCTTTGTCAATTCAGATTGTTATAACAAAATACTATAGACTAGGTAGTTACAGACAACAGAAATTTATTTTTCACCATCTAGAGACTGGAAGTCTGAGATCAGGCTGTCAGTGTGTTTGAGAGAGGGTCTTATTTCTGAGTCACAAACTGCTGACTTCTTCCTGTATCTTCACAGGTGGACAGGGTTAGGGAGTTTGGTCAGGCCTGTTTGGTAAAAGCACTAATCTCATTCAAGAGGGCTCCACCATCATTGCCTAAGCACCCCTAAAGCTCCACCTCCTAATACCATCACACTGAGGATCTGGTTTCAACGTATGAATTTGGGGGGTATGCAAACGTTTAGACCATAGCAACTTGCTTTGTAAAAAATAAAGTTAAATTTGAGAGAAGAGCATTCTAGTTAGAGGGAACAGCAAATGTCAAGGTCCCAGAGTAGGAACTATAATCAGAGGAAAAACCCAAACAATCAAAATTTCAGTATAACTGAAGAGTAATGAATGAGGGGGAGAGTAACAGGAGACAAAATCAAGGAGGTAGACGGGACAGGACTCAAGGGCTTTATTGATCTTGGTAGAGAGCTTGGGTTTGTTCTAAATGAAATTCAAAGACACCAGAAGCCTTTAAATCAGAGTATGACATGATATGATTTATTTTTAAAAAGCATTAGTCTGACTGCTGTGTGGTAAGTGGATTGTAGAAAGCAAGAGCGGAAGTGCCAAGGGCCACTAGGAAATCATGTAGTCATCTATGTAAGATGATGGTGTATTGGGAGTTAACAATAGACACAGAAAGCATAGATGGATTTAGGATACATTTGGAGGTGGAGTCAGCAGCATGAACTGGTGGTTTGGAGCAGGAAGTCAGCAAAGGAAAAAAATCAAGAATGACTCATGGTTTTGCTTTAAGCCATTGGCTGAATAGCAGAGACTTTTTTATTATATATATATATATATATATATATATATATATATATATATACATATGGAAAATTGGAGAGGAAGATACAGTCCCTATTGACTCTTGATGATAATCAATTAGGAAGATGGACTCTCAAACAAAGAGTGACCAAAACTAGTCTGGGACTATTTGGATTTCATATTTATTACTCAGGGAATGTGGGAGTCTCTCATCGCTTTCTTCAGCATCTTGGTAAACTTTAGAACATTTTATCAAGTGTGGGTTCCACACAACTCAGCTTAATCTCTTTAGGCATCCCTGACAATATGGCAGCCAGAACCCATATGCAGCCCCTATGCCGTGGTTACTCTTTACCTCCAGTAGCTATGGCATTTATCCTACTGAAAGATATGACATACTAACAGGTTTCCTTTTCCCTGGGACTTGACTTTGGAAATGCTATTATTTGGATAAAAAGTGAACTGACAAGACAGATTTTAAAAGTAGTAGTCAAATATGCTCTCTGAGAGGAATTAACTATTAGAATAATAGTTACATTTTATCGAGATCTTATTCTATGCCAACCACTGAACTAAGTGGTTTATACCTGCTTTTTATCTGAGGTATATAGTACCTTTAGCTCATTTGCTATATGCAACACCACTATTCAGGGAGGTTAAGTAACTCAAGGTCACAGAATGGGCAAGAGTGGATCTGCGATCAAACACAGGCTTGTCATTCTTCATATTTTACATTCTTAACCCCCACACGAAATATTTTTTCCTTGTTGATACTTTCCTAATAAATACCTGTCTACCATTTTATATAACATATATTTGTGTATTTACACAGAAGCACACACACAGACACACAGGCATGCACACACACACACACAACCTTAATTAAGAATCATAGCCACCCTTGAAGGCAGGTATTGTAATTCCTTTTTTTTTTTTTTCTGATAAAGAAAGTGAAGCTTAGAGCGCCCAATACATTTTTCTAAGCTCCCAGAGCGACAGTTTGGAGCTTCTGGGTTTTGTTATAATTCTAAATCTCAATCCCACTTTGTTTCCTAGGCTTATTTCTCCAATATAAAAAGTAGTAAAAAGAGAGGACATTTATTTAAAAACTATGACTTAGTATTAACTATATGCAGGTATCTTCTAAGAATTCAAACATAATCTTTTAAAATATCTAATTGCTGAGACTTCTGCTTCTCATCGTGATGGAGTAATAGGTACCAGACTTACCTTCTTGCCATAAATAATACAAAATTAGACAAAATGTAAGAACCTACAATACTGTTTGAGGCATTGAATATCAAGCAGTGTGGTTCTGTGACCCTTCAGAGAGGAGAAATACAAAATGAGTCCCAAGTATTTCCAATATTCTGCCTGGGAGAATTTTCTGGACAGGGAAGATGTGTCCAAGGAGAGAACAGAAGTACTAGTAAGTTGAGTAGTCAGAGATCTGAGTTTGGACTCACTGAAGTGTCTAGACTTTGTGCAACAGGGCAATGGAGAGAAGGAAGCAGTGCAGGGATGAGTGTAGAAACATACTTATGGTTTTTGCATGGTCCTAGATGAGTGTTGGGTTGTGCAAGAGCAGGACAAAACTCAATGAGGCTTAACAGAGAGTAGATGCTGTACAACTGAAACTTGAATGTAAATATCAGAGATCACACATTGCTGAAGCTGTTGAAATGCTGGCTCATCCAAAGTGGAGAAACCTCACTAAGTACATTGGGTATTCAAATGAGACCCTAGAAAGATTAGACTTTAGGATTAAAGACCCCACCCTAGAGTAAAAGTGATACCTTAGGACTGAGGACAAAACTGAAATGGCCCCAAAACAAAAAACAAAAGGAACACTGGCAGTTTCAAGAGCATCTCCCATAATTTATCTACGTATTAGAACAAAACACAATGCCTTTTCTAGGAAGAATACAGTACTCGGACTGCCTATTAATGCATCACCTACAATCTCCAGCAATAAATTAAAAAATTACTAAATGTATGAAGAAGCAAGATAATGTAACAGATAATTTTATGAAGACAATAGACATATGTACTGGGCATATATCCAGAAGAGATGAAAACTCCAATTCAAAAAAATAAATGCACCCCAGTGTTCATAGCAGCACTGTTTACGATAGCCAAGACATAGAAACAAGCTAAATGTCCATTGACAGATGAATGGATAAAGATGTGGTACATAGATACAATGTAATATTACTCAGCCATAAAAAAGAATGAAATAATGCCATTTTCAGCAACATGGATGGACCTAGAAATTATCATACTAAGTGAAGTAAGTCAGGCAGAGAAATACAAATATCATATGATACCACTTATACGTGGAATCTAAAAAATGATACAAAGAAACTTATTTATAAAACAGAAATAGACTCGCAGACATAGAAAAGAAAAACTTATGGTTACCAAAGGGGAAGGGGGGGATAAATTAGTAGGGATTTTAGATTAACAGATACACACTACTATATATAAAATAGAAGAACAACAAGGACCTCCTGTATAGGACAGGGAACTATATTCAATATCTTGTGTGTGCATATATACATATATATGCATATATACATATATATACATATATATACATATATATATATAATGATCACTTTGCTGTATACCTGAAACATTGTAAATTAACTACACTTCAATTTTTTTTTTAAAAAAAGCAATGGAGACTGAGAGATGACCCATATGTTAGAATCCAGACAAGAACTTCATAATAGTTATTTATACATTTTCAAGGATGTAAAGGAAAAAAGCTAGATCCAGTGAAAAGATAAGTACTCTTAGCAGAGAAGTGGTAATTATTTTTTTAAAGAAAATTTTATAGTTATAAACTACAATTTTGGAAAAGAAAAATCCAGTAGATGGACTCATGAAAAAATTAGGTACTACAAACAAAAAACAATGATCAGTGAACTTGAAAACAAATCATGGAAATTCTTTAAAATGAAAAACACAGAGAAAGATAATTTTACCTCTGGAATGGCTTCTGTGGAACTCCATGGACTCACTCCCTAGCTAAACAACAAGTGAAAAATATATTTTTAAGAAAACCAACCATTTAAAATCTCTGGAAATTCTCCCAAGGGTACACAGAAAATAAAGATACATTTTTTTTTCAAGAAAATCTACTAAATCTTGGGAATAACAGTCAGAGTCTTTGGAACTTGAACCACAACTTGCTCCCTACCTGATCCCATGTCAGTGTGACTGAAGCTCTCCTATGTTAGAATGTGGCCAAGAAGATGAGAGCAGGGGATCCCTCTCTTCTCCCAGCTCCTAGTCAAGGGATATTGTATCTCAACAGGAAGAGAAATATGTCTCCAGCATTTCTCATACCCCACTGCCAGCCTTGAGTTGCAAAGGCTAACTTCCTGGTAAATGTAGCCAAAAAGCTGGTGATTACTTTTTTTCCAACCTGTCTCCACTTATAGGATGGATGCCAGGCTGGGGATACTGGTGCCCTAATTACCCTTACCCCAGCTGTCTCATAGGGTAGAGGTTCCCTGTTGGGAAAGGCAAGCCAATAAAATCAGAGACTATTACCCTAACACAATATACTGCTTATAACCTAAGGGTGTCACTCCTAGAGAAGGAGACCACTGTGTCCACACCCACTGCAGAGATTTTCCCAGGGGGAGAGGCAGGCCATAAGAACAGAGTGATCCAAAGTATTCCCCAAAGAAACCTACTGCATTTGAAACAGAGTGTGGGAAAGTTCAAACCTAAGGGCACTCCTAAAAATAATGAAGATTTTGGTGGTAAGCAATTAAGAAGAGGCTAGTAGCTCCATAAGAGCTAAACTGTAGGCTAGCTAGTTTACCAGAGAGAATCTGGAAAAAAGACAGTTAAGAAGAGCCCTACCAGGGTAAGGAAAAAGCCTCATTGGCTAGCCTAGAAACTACTCCTGCAAAGCATCCTGGGTTTAATCTGATCAAACTATGGAGCAATTTGTGTTCCAGGGCATTACTGAAAACAATAGGACAATCAGCTGGAAATTAGTGGAGCCCAATGACTAGTGTGATACCAACAGAAGCAGACAGATTAACACAGAAATCAGAAAAAAAGATACTCAGAGATAGCCAACTAAAACCACTGTCATCCCATGATGACTGCAAAATAAAAATATAGATTTCTTTTCCTGTATTCTCTTAACTAATTTTAAAAGGAATTGTATAAAACTATATACATATAATTGAATTGTTGGACCTATAAAATATAGAAATGAAATACATTTGATAATACATGCATAAAGGAGGAGGTAGAGGGAAAAGCTGTATTAGAGTGAAGAAAGGACATCAGATGGTAACTTGAATCAATAGAAACAAAGTAGGAAAATCAGAAATGTTAAATAAGAATGTAAACTGTAACAAACTTTAAAATATATACAGATTTCTTTTTCTATCTCAACTTCTTTAAGAGATATATAATTATATAAAGTAATGATCATAACAATGCATTGTAAGGGTTATATCATATATAGATGTAATATTTATGATGTAATATGGATGAAGGAACTAGAGTAATATAGGAGTAACATTTCTATATCTTGCTGGACATAAATTATTATAAATCTGAGGTAGATTCTAATCAGTTAAGATGTATATGGTAAGCTCTAAGAAGATAATTTTTAAATATAGCAAAAAATAATAAAAGGAATTAAAATGTTACACCAGAAAATATTCACTTAATATAAAGAAAGCAGTAAAGGAAGAATGGGAACAGACAGACATGAGACACATATAAAACACAAATGAAATTACAAACATAGATCCAAATATATGAAAAATAATATTAAATATAAAAGGATTAAATAATACAACCAAAATGTAGACACTGACAGCCTATATTAAAAAATAACATCATATTTTAAATGATAAAAAATAAAATGATATCTTCCAGAAACACATCTTAGATTCAAAGATACAAAAGGTGGAAAGTAAAAGGATGCAAAAAGTTACATCAAACAATAACCATAAGATAGCTGGAGTGGCTATACGAACGTCAAGACAAAATAGATTTTAAAACACACAAAAAAATGTTACTGGAAATAAAGAAAATAAATATAAATGGTCAATCCATTAGGAATATATAACAATTACAATTTGCACCTTACAACTGAGTTCCCAAATACATAAAACAAAAACCAACAGAGTTAAAGGAAAAAAATAGACAATTCAACAATGATAGTTGGAAACTTCAATACTCCACTTTCAAAAATGGATAGAACAACTAAACATATGATGAACAAGGAAACAGAAGATTTTAAAGGGATTATAAACCAATAAGACCTAACAGGTATCTATAGAACACTCCACCTAACAATAGCGGCATATACAGTCTTATTAAGTACACATGGATAATTGTTCAGGATAGATCATATACTAGACAATAAAAGAAGACTCAAAATTTTTGAAAGATTGAAATCATACAAAGTATGTATTTGTGGACAATGGAATAAAATTAGAAATCAATAACAGAAATTTGGAAATTTCAGAAATATGTGGACATTAAACAACACACACCTAAATAAAGAGAGGGTCTAAGAAGAAATCACAATGGAGATTACAAAACACTTTGAAATCAATGAAAATTAAAATACAAAATGCCAAATGTATAGGATGTAGCTAATGCATTTTGTAGAGGGAAATTTATAGCTGTAAAAGCCTATATTTAAAAAGAAGAAAATCTCAAATAGCCACTTAGTATCTCACCTTAAGACTTAAAAAAAAGCAAACTAACTGGAAACAAGCAGGAAAAAAGAAAAAAATAAAGATTAGAGTGGAAATTCATGAAAAGTAGAATAGATAAATAGTAGAGAAAATCAATAAAATCAAAATTTGGTTCTTTGGAAAGATCATCAAATTGACCAAACTTTAGCTAGACTAACTAAGATAAAAGAAAGAAGACTCAAAATACTAAAATTGGGAATGATAGAGGGAGAATTACTACCGATATTACAGAAATAAAAAGGATTATAAAGGAATACTATAAATATCTGCATGCCGATGAATTAGATAACTTGGATTAAATGGACAAGTTCCTAGAAAGACACAAACTGTCACAACTGACTTAGAAGAAGTAGAAAATTTGAATAGCTCCATATCAAACACAGAGGATGAACGAGTAATTAAAAACAAACAAACAAACAAACTATGCACAAAGAAAAGCCTAAATCTAGAGGGCTCCACTGGTGAATTCAAGCAGACTTTTAAAGAGGAATAAAAGCAAATTCTTCACACACTCATCCAAAATATAGAAGAGGAGAAAACATTTACTTTCTATGAAGAGAGAATTTCCCTGATATAAAAACACATTCTAGGTGGGCCAGTATCATTTTGAGGCCAGTATTATCCTGATTTCAAAACTGGATGAAGACATCACAAGAAAACAAAAACAAACAAAAAACCCTACAGGCCAATATCTTTTATGCATAGGAACGTAAAAATCCTCAAAAAAATATACTAGTAAATTGAATCTAGCAATATACAAAAAAAGAATTTTACACTGTGGCTAAGTGGCATCCCAATAGTGCAAGCTGGTTAAATATGTGAAAATCAATTACTGCCATACACTATATCAATAGAATAAAGGACAAAAACCATATGATTTTATCAACAGATGCAGGAAAAGCATTTGACAAAGTTCAAAAGCTACTCATGATATTAAAAACATACACACACACACACACACACACACACACACAAAGAAACCCACAGTCAACTAGGAATAGAAGGGGCATCTTCAACCTCAGCAATATGGTAGACAAACATAATAATATCAATAATTACATTAAATGTAAATGAACCATGCACTCTAAGTAAAAGGTAGATATTATCAGACTAGGGAGAAAAAAAGGAAGATTAAAACTATGTATAATCTATAAGAGATGTGTTTTAAATATAATACCATAGATAAATCAAAATAAATTATGAAAGAACTACATTTGGAAAAAAAAGTCCACTGAATATCATCTGAGTCTTTAAAAAACTTATCAAAGTTTCAAAGTTATTAAGGTCTCTATAAATGTGATTTTGCATTTGGTTCTAAAACTAAGGTAAATTTTCTTCCTTTCATAGTTGAAGTTTGCCAGAGTGTAAGAGCTTTATTATGGCCATAAAATATTTCAAATTACCTTGATACTTGAAAAATGTATTACCTTTCCTGTGTTATCTCCAGTCTTTCACCAGATAGGTACTTTAAAAAATAACATTCACAACAGAATGAGCTGTACAGCCATATACAGCTCGCAGAAACATCAGTTTTACTTTAGGGTGGTTTAATTAAATAGGGACATATGGTAACACTTTCTCCTTTAATTATGATCCTAATGTATGCTTCTATAGCCAAGTTATTTAATAATTACTGAAAGTTACACACTTTTTAGTAAAAAAAATGCACACATCTACACATGTACACATAAACATACGTGGAACTCTCTTATAATTTCAGAGTGAGCAGCAAAGCACTGAAATCCACCCTTGGACTCTGGGTTAAGAATCTACCTTGAAGTTAAGACCACATAGAAATGAAACCGTTGCTGTGCAGGGTGTGAATTTCTCTGCATACAAGGTCATAACTGAAGCCAAATGCTTTCCTGTAGAAATTATACAGAATAGTTGACCTTTAAAGACAGATTTGGTTTTCTGTTAAAATGATATTTTTACCTTTACAAAGAAATTCTGTAAAATTCCAGCAAGTAGAAATGAAGAGGAAACTGCAATTTTTCACTGCAATCCTGTAACTGGGAAAACCAGTTACTTTAGTCAGATACATTTATTGCAAACAAACAAACAAAAAACCACTTATTTGTATTTGCAGGTTGGAATGTTCATTCATTTATTAAATAGATACATACGAGTGTGTGTGCCTGTGTTTGTGTGTGTCTGTGTGTGTATACATGCTGATGCTGATGCCAAACTAGATATGCTGGGGAATAAATGCTGATCAAAACTAGAAATATTTTCTGTCACATGGAGTTTGAAATGTAACGATAGAGATAGATATTAATCAAAAGCTCATTAAAATAATAACTGGATTGAAGGAGTTATTCAATGGTGCTTTGAAGAGAACTTATAACGAGATTTGACCTAATCTAAGAAGGTAGGGAAGTCTTTCTTTTAAAAAGAAAGAAGTAATCAGGCTGAGATATGGAAAAAAAATAAAAAAGCAGGGCAGGGAGCGGGGGGAGTTACACAGGTAAAGGAGAGAAGGAACATATTTCACCAGAAGCAAATTCTTATATGAATGTTCCATGGTTGGAAGGATTTTGAAATTGAAATCTTTCACGTAGTATTCTTATTCCTTTCTACATATATATAAGTGTCAAGAGGCAATTAGTAAACCTTGTGTTAATACTGTGTCTGTAGGTTGGCATTGTTCTCGTTTGCTCAGAGTAGTCTTGGTTACAGTTGTAATATGTAATTAATAGTGTCCCTTTCATTCTCAGAAGTGTCCATGTTTAGACAATGAATGGAATGGGCATCTGCCTCTCTTCTGAGTATCTGGGGACCTTTACGAGTCTGGATATTTGATCTTTGAGGCTCTTTTTAGCTATGAGTACTGTTGCAATAGTTTTGATAGCCATGGGTTTCTGGCTATTTCTGTTTCCTTGTAATTTCAAGATTAGTTTATTCTCTTGTATACTGTATCTGTAATCATTGCATTTATATTCATTGACAATGATTCTACTGTCGAAATAGAAGTAAATTATTCTGTGTGTTTCTGCATGTGTCATTGTATGTATAACCTATTAATTGGCATTACCTGTATCTTCTGAGTATCCTTATATGAACAACCTGGTCCTTGGTGATTAAGTAATTCAGTGTTATCCTCAATCTTATTTTTTCCCCCCACCATTTCATACTAAAATGTGAGAAATTGCATGGTAGCCTTATGTGTTTTCTCACTGCCACCTGGTGGCAAGAGTATAGAAAAGACAGCAAAAGAAAGATGGATGACTGACCAGATGGAAAGTCATTTCCCGTAGCATAAAAATCACATGTTCTCCAACTTCTTTCAAAGACTCCTAGTAGAAGCATTTTGCATATCTAATACTTGGTTCTTTTAATGAACTGAACACATAGCCCTAAGAAGTCACAAGGAATGAAATTGTCTATGATTATCTTTATTGAAAAAAAAATTAAAAGTACTAAAATGTTAAAAAAAATCTATTTTAATTATTAACATACAACTTCAGAATGCTTTAAGTAATTTTTAAATTTCAAGGATAAACTTTGTTGAGAGTTTTTAATTTTGCATGGCTTCACTCTTTGTAAATAAAGGAAATCAAGTATCCTAATATTTGAAAATATACAGTAATAAATAAATTTTTGAAATCAAGTAGGTATAGTTCCTGACTTCCCTTTGTGGCTTAAGTCATTTTCAAACTGAAATCCTCATGACTTAAATCACTGCTTTTAGCTTTAGTGTCTAGTCTTCATTGCTAGCTACTCTAATTTTATTCTTTACGTCATGATGGAGCCAAGTGTTGATGGTATTTCTCAGTGTCTAGGAATTTCATTATATCCTTTGAAATAATATGTATTTAAGAAAATAATCATGCTGAATATCATTTTGACTCTTGCTGTTTTAGATTTAAATTAGATTAAATTTTTCTAATTCATTATGCTTTTAGTGAATGAATCTTACAGATTATCAGGATTGACTTCTATGGCCTACTCTTTCTGTTTGAGGAATTTTTCGATGCAGGCTTCAACATTTGTCTTAATTATTTTGTATGTGTCTATGTAACATAGATGTCCTATTTAAGTTATTCATATGTACAATAATGTATTTCTATATTGGAGTTAATTGAGTCCACATGTGTGTACATTAACATCAAATTATTGCTTTATATTTTTATAGCTTTATTGAGTTATAATTGACATATAACATTGTGTAAGTGTAAGGTGTACAAAGTAATGATTTGCTACAAATCATTGCAAAATGTTTCCTACAATAAGACTAGTTAACACATTCTTCACATCACATAATTACCATTTTGTTATGGTTGTTACAGTAAGAACATTAAAACTGTACTCTCACAGCAACTTTCCTACTTTTACCAATTTTCTTTATATGTTCTACTGCATCTGGTTCTCAAAAAACTCATGGGAAGGAAAGAAGGGGGGAAATAGGACTAATTAACCCTATTTCATAAATAAGAAAATAGAAACATAATTGGCCGATTGGGAAATTATTGAACCTAGGAATTCTAGTTCCAACTCCAGAACTTGTTTCAATACATCACAACAAATGATGGGACAATACTTCCTTGCTTTTTGAATGTCCACTGAAATCTAACATGGCTCAGGGAATTTGGCATGCTCCTGTAGACACCCAGAGGAAGTGTGAAAGAGGGAAAGAACATTACATTGAGTTTTGTTAGGTGTATGGCATGGCCTCAGCTGAAAAATTAGAATTAAAACACATTCCTCTTGTTTCATAAGAGGATTAGTGTTAATTTATGCAAAGCTCCTAGCACAACGCTGGCAGATAGTAGTCATTACAAACAGCTATTATTAAGAAAAAAACATGAAGCTCACAAGATTCTTGTAGATCATCAGACTTGTACAGAAGGTAGGTCCTCTAAGATAAACTGAATTGACAGTGGATTACCTAACATGTACTGCCAGATATTACTTCTGAATTTCAAAGCTACTCCATTTCCTATTTGGTGCCTAGCAAGGACTTTACTACTGCAATATTAACACTGATTGGGAAGAATATGTGTTACTAATGTTTGTAAATCTAATTCCCTAATTTAAAGCTACATATAGTTACAGTTAGTTTCATTCCATCCAACCAGTACATGAGGGCCTATCTTATTCCTAGCACTGTGCATGAGAGTTTTAATAAAATAAAAGCAAACAAAACTCAGAACAATACCAAACTGAATATATCCAGCTATTATAGGAGAGAAGGAATTGCAGAAAACAACAAATAAAAACTCAGTCTTATAAATATATGATCATTCCTGTATATGTTGCGTGTGTGTGTGTGTGTGTGTGTATGCATGCATGTGTATGTGTTTTAATGAAACAGTATTCATGCCTGATCACATAAGCAAAATCAAGCTATGTAACACATTTTGCTTGTAGGCAAGAAAAGTGAGTGGGCTTTGGCCAGGACTCAGAACTGAGAAGACATTGCCAGGTGCCAAGAGTCTAACCAACTCAGTATCTAAGAAAAGAAAGTTAGAGAGGGCAATAAATGGCCTGGGGAGAAAAACAGAAAGTGTCACCTAGTAACCACTTTACAGTAGCCTGCAGAGGCTAAAACATTCTCAAAATAGCAGGGACATGCAAAAAATATAGAAAAGGGACCTGTGGGAAAAAAAAATCTATGCTAGGAGCTAATGTTTTAGAAGAAGAAATTCAGAGTAAAAAGGGAGCATTTATGTAATAGATGTGAGATAATCTGATTAAATGGATAAAATCAAATTTGAAAGTCCAGGAAATGGTTAATGTAATGAAAACAAACTTCATACTTCTATGCAAATACTGAAGTGGTGCATATTTTATTCTACTCATAAACAGGTGTAACTGTCTTTAATTGACTATATTATATAATATAGAAATTACAAAAAATAAATTTGAAGATAATTGATTTATCTCATGTTTAAAACAAACACTGAGCATTTTCTTTACAAAGTAAGTTCCACTTGTGAATTCAAGTTTAATCTTCAAAAGACAGTGATTTATAAACAACTGTGGTTGAAAAGTCTACCATAGTCTCAGGCATGAGAAGTATAATAAAATAAAACTGCATACTCAGATCATGGTATCATAGAAATTCAACCATTTTAATAGATGGTCTACAAGTTAGACCAGGAAACTGCCTTACTAAAAAGAGACTATCATATATCTCTAGGCTGATAGAAGAATGAAAAAAGTTAAAAGATTCAGTCTTTAGGAACCTGAGTCATCAAATGTTGAATTGTTGAACCATGATTCTTCTCTAATTCCGTAATACAGAGACAGGAGTACTCAGTTCTTACTCAAAATTGATCTTTAGAGAAAAATAAACCACCAGAAGATTGAATGGAGATCTCTATTGTCTAGTTATAGTGAACAAAAAACTCGAACAAGGGGTGAACAAATCTGTGAGAGAAAAGGGCACCAAATTGTAACTCAACCCAGAAATATGTGGAGAATGATGGATGTACAAGTGAAAATTAACTCATAAAATGGATGTCTGGCTTTAATGAATGGCTTATTTTTTAAGAAGAAAATATGTGTGTGTGCTGAGGGGTTGTGGGTAGGTGTATATTTCTCCTCCAACTGCGATTTTCTATGCTGGCTTCACATATAGTCTGGATAAACTGGAAAGCTTTTAAAAAAGAGATGTGCTTGTGCCTCACACTAAAATAATTAAATTGAATCTCTGGAGGTGGAACCTGGGCATTTTTAAAAAGTTCTCCAGTTGACAATATGGTGTAGTCCTGGCTAACAATTACCAACATCCACAATAATTAACACTAATTCAGTCTATATGTGTCAGGTACTGTGTCACATAACTGATTAATATTCTCTTATTAATCCTCACAAAAATGCTTTGGGGTTGGTATGGTTTTTATTCCCACATGAGCAAACTGATGCTTGAAAGAGGTGAAATAACTTGCTCAAGTATAGGGATTGGAAAGGAGAAAAAAAGTGATTATTGATTTCAGCAGGTTACAATCTACTATTACCAAATCTACACGTTCATGCAATTATTTTTTCACTCATTCATTTATTCAGCAATCATGTTTGAAATGCATATTACGTATTAGAATTTGGAAATATGGATAAACAGGACATGACCCATACCCTTGGGGCATTCATTCCTAGAATCTTCCTAGCTTTTATGCCTAGAGAGTAGCTGAGACTACTGGTATCCCTATGCCACTCAGGTGTATTTTTCCTATCTGTCTTTAGCAGCTCTTCAGATAGGAGTTTTATAGCAGCCATAGAAAGGCATTTTAAGCTGGTACATGTGCAGCATTCTCTACTTGGACTTTGTAAATCTAAAGCTTTGGTAGGTTGTTGGCTGACTCGTAAGTAATATATAGTTGGGTTTTGTTTGTTTGTTTGTTTGTTTTTGTGGTACGCGGGCCTCTCACTGTTGTGGCCTCTCCCGTTGTGTAGCACAGGCTCCGGACGTGCAGGCCCAGCGGCCATGGCTCACGGGCCCAGCCGCTCCGCGGCATGTGGGATCCTCCCAGACCGGGGCACGAACCCGTATCCCCTGCATCGGCAGGCGGACTCTCAACCACTGCGCCACCGGGGAAGCCCTATAGTTGGGTTTTAATGAATTAAACTGCCCCTCCAGAGAGGTGTATTTGGTACCCATCTCAGTTGGATATACTTGCTAGCATTTAGATCTGCAGCACGGTAGCACAGTTCCTACCTAATACATGATAGATATTGAATAACTTTATTTAATCTAAGTAAACCAAATTAAATTGGAATAACACCTCAAGATGCCTATCTGAATTATTGAAGGATTCATAGTTTTAGGTTTCTTTTTCTTTTCACAGGCTTAAACCTTCCATTCCAGATTTCTGCTAATGGTGCTAGACGGGTAGGTGAGGGCATGGGAGGAGGCCTTATTTAAATAAATAACGAATCTGTTTTGTGTCTTCTGCTGAGATCTATTTATTCTCATGATTTGATCCATATTTGTATAGTCACTGGGGTGGGAGGTTTATAAAATTGCCATGTACCCTACTGAGTCCTTCATTAAATATTAAGCAGATATTAAAGGAATTAAACATTAAACTGATTCCAGAAAATTAAAATGATCAAAATCATCATTTGGTGGCTGAGGTTTTATACTTTAAAGTTTATACATACAATTATAGGAAAGACTTTGGGCAATTAAAGCTTTTAACTTTGGAAGAGAAAAAGCTGTATTAAATTCTCTGATGTAAGAACACAAATGTTTCCCCACAGAAATGTGCACTAACTCTTGGGATTTAAGTGCTGAATTTTGAGTTCTGTCAAGAACTATCAGTGAGGGATTCTCTGCAACCAGACAAAAACTGAAAAAGAATAATATCTCCTTCACGAACCAGTACTTTTCATGTATTCTTCCGTAGAATCCAGGTGGGGGGAGGAACCTGAAAATGAAACTTAACCTTTTATATTTGCATAAAAATGACTGATTCAGGGTTTTATTTAGCAATGTGTGAGTGAAGGGAAAAAGATTAATCTGAGACATTCTTACTCGTGCACATCTTATTTGAGCATCTAGCATCCTCAGTGGAAAGCTGTCAGAAGGAACTTTCAGATCTGATAGCAAGGACTGGCCACAAGCTTAATAGGCAATGAACCGGCCGCACATTCAATTTTAATTAAGTCCGCATGCCAGGAAAGAAGGCTTTGGGGGCAAGCAGCCTTTGGGGGTGCCATGTGTTCAGGGAGTTGCTCTATATTCATGGAACCATTTGAAATAATTGCAGCTGGTGTGGCTATTTCACTGACCAATTAAAAGAATTTTATCATTTGACTCCTGCCAAATGTTTGACATAACTACAAAATGATCTCTGAATTACGCACACCTTTATGGCTGTTTGTTCTCCTGCGAGGTAAGGCTTTCATCCAGAATTACTGTCTCTCCTGAATTCAGGCCAGCGCTTCCTCTTTTAATTTCCTGTCACAAGTAATAAATGAAAAATAGACCATTCCATTCTTCCTGCTAAAATGCCAGAGACTCAGAGGTAATGTTTTTACCCCAACTCCAAAGAAGTGGAGGAGGCCAGTTACAGCTGTCGAAGGCAAGCTGGACTCCGTTGTTGCAGGTAATAAGATCTGCCTGACATTCACCATCTGCACCTTTATAGCACCAGTTGCTATCAAATTACATTTCCCATAAAGAAATTAAAGAAAAATTGAATCACACAAAATATGTAGATCCATCTCCCGGTGTTACTTACATTTGCCTTTGCCATGGTGACTGTTAGAGGAGAAAGGATATTTGTGACCGGTTCTACTACTTAAGTTATACCTGGATGACTCCACTACCAAAATATAACATTATGCCCATAACGCCACCTCCACATATTATGTTAATGTCTTATCAGTTACCTTAGGAACAGGGGTCCGTAGTTTCAGTGAGCCATTTCTCCTCATTCTGGAGTACAGAAGAGTTTTTCTTAAAAAGGGAAGAAAGAAAAGAAAGGAAACTAATTGCAAGTTGGGAGTCCTGTGACAACTGTTTCTCTTCTGAGGCAAAAAGTTCATGCAGTGGATGAAGAATAAAACTGGGAAGCAATTGCTTTTCTTAATAGCACGTCCCTGAAAATATCCAGAGAATTTCTTTTTTAGCTACAAGGCTGTGGTTTGAAGTGCAATAAGGAGAGGAGGGCGGGGTTGGGGGGGGGCACGGAACATGTAAACCGTGAAAGAGCTTAAAATCAAGACTCCTTTCTTCCTTGTTCCTATTCATCGGGCTTATTGTTTTTTAACCTCTCCGTATATCGCCTCTTTTCCCTAGGTACATTTACATGCTATAATTCCTTCCCTCTTAAAAAAAAAAAAAAAGTCCTTAGGTCCCCTCAAGCCCCCGTTCTGCTATTATGTTATGTCTCTTCTTACCTTTATTACTGTGGCTTTGAAAATCACTCGCTCACTTCCCATCCGTGCCTCTCAGTTCACTGCAGCTTTTCTCGTTTATCCCCAGCATTCTGTTAAATGGAAACATCTCTCCTTTGATGCACATATTTGTCATTACTCTAACTCTCTGAACCACTAACATTTTATACTCCTTTCTTTTTTAAATTCTAGCCATATTTGCTACCTCATTAATATTCTTCAGCCTCTGTGATCTCCTCTTACTGCATCAAATCCATTCTCTTTTTTCATCCCTACAGTTGTGACCTCAGTGTAGCACCTTATCTTTTTTTTTTTATCAATATGACTTCACAACTCTCCCAGTTAGTATCCTTCCACTGGTTTGCTGAACTTTCAGTCCTTCTTTCTTCTTGCTGCCTCTCCTATAGTCTTGTAACAACACTCATTTCTTATCTCTTGCCTTATTAAAATCCTGCACTGGTTATTAGGTTAAAACCCAAACTTCTTATCATGTCCTGCATATGTTCTGGTAACTGCTTCCCAGCTTCACTGGACACTCATCTATAAACAGGAAACCATATCAAGTTGTTTGCAAGTGACCTGACTGCTTAATTCTCCTTGCTTAAACATTCTATTCATTCTTTTAGTAAAGTTCTTATTCCACTTTTTCACCTGGCTAATTCCTACCCATATTTCATGACATATTGCAAATCATATCTCCCTGGGAGATCAACCCAGACACCATATGCAAACAGCCCAATATCCTTCTTCACTGTTTCCTTTACAACTCGTACATGACTCTGTAGTTACTTATTATCCTGTTTTGTAATGGGCTGTCTCCTGCTAGTAGACTCATCTCCTTCTAGTAATGGACTGTTTGTTTTGTTTGTTTTACTGTTTTTTAAATTGTTGTATTCCTAGTATTTAGAATAGAGCCAGATACTAGTCACTTGATAGTTATGAAAATGCAAGGACATAAGAGAGGAGGAAAAGAAGGGAAGAAGGAGAAAAGAAGGAAAGCAGAAAGACAGGCAGGCAGGCAGGAAGGAAGAGAAAAAGAGAGGGAGGAAGGGAGGGAGAGATGTGTTATTATGCCAGCCGAGCAATCATTCATCCATTCAGCCATGTTTCTGGTAGTAGTTTCCTTAGAAATCACCCTCTCCTATTCCTCATCCAGGTGATTCAGGGGGAGTTAATTCCATACTTGGCTTCAAGGGTGGACATATGGATTTTGAAAATTTAAATATTAACTTTGTCTGCCAATTCTGAATGTGGAAGCTTTGAAATCTCAAATACTTCAGAAATAGAAAAGATTTGGTGTATGTTTTCCAAAAATATGTCAGACTGCAAGTGAAATTGTATATTCCTTTAGCATACATATCAACAAAACTAAGATGTCTGCTAAATATCCAGCAGGTGTTATTCCCAAAAGTCTAATCTATGAATGAGCTCATTACTTTCAATGATGTATAAAGTCATTTATCCATGTAAAGGAGTCCTTGGATGCAAGTTTATACACTGTTTGTAAAACTTTTTGAAATTTTGCCTAGAACATCTTTATGTTTAACTTATATGTTGATTTTCTTTTGTTGTTCATGACAGCTATTTTTGACTCTTTTTTTCTTTTAATCAGTCATAAAATTCTTCCTCTGAGATATCCTGGGAATTCCATATCTCCTCTCCATCTCCACAGTGGTTATTCCCACCATTACCTTTCTTAGTTTTCTGTGGTACCAGCTCCTGGAGAAAAGCAAGTTATACTCCATACTCTTTTACCCACCAACACAGAGGTGGCAAGTTAACAAAGCCCCAAACTGTATCCAGCCCACAGACATATTTTTCAAAAGCCAAATTATGACAATTTGAGGATTTAACATAAAAGCTAAATTTTGAACTTCTCTTGAAAAATAATTTCCGACAAACCTAGAGCCCAAGTTCTTGTATGGTAACTGTTGCAGTTTGAATTGCATCTCCCCAAAAGATGGATTGAAGTCCTAATTCCTGGTACTTATGAATGTATCTTACTTGGAAACAGACTTCGCAGGTGTAAGCAAATTAAGGTGAGGTAATACTGGATCAAGGTGGGCCTTAATCCAATGACTGGTGTCCTTTTTAAAAAAGACAAATTTGGACACAGACACAGAAACACAAAGAGGAGAATACCATATGAACATACACAGACACAGGGAGAACATCACTGTGGCAGAGATTGGACTGATGCATCTACAACCAAGGAATGCCAAAGATTGCTGGCTAGGAGGGGACAATAAAGATCTTTTTCCCATAGAGCCTTCAGAGAAAACATAGCCTTTCCGATACCTTTATTCAGGCTTGTAACCTCCAGAATGGTGAGACAACAAATTTGTATTGTTTTAAGCCACAAAGCTTGTGGTACTTCATTATGCAGCCCTAGGATACTAATACAGCAGCAATGGGCTAGGAATGAACAAAGGTTGCCCCCTTTAGATGGGGCTTGTGATCTTCAGTTGAAGGAGTTAAGGATAGTCCCTGTCACCCCCTATAGTTTATGGGTCACCAAAGCTAAGTGTCAATTGCCATTTATCATCTTACACTTAGCCTATTTCTCTTATGTTACATCTTTGGTCCCTGTAAGGCTTTGAGTTTGTGACATCTTACTTTATTTCAAATTGTATATTTTCTTTAATACAACTCTCAACAATATTGTTCTGTTGCTGCTGCTACTGCTGTTCTTGGTGTAATTGATGACATTTTGGACATTGCCTTCTTCTTGACAAAAAAAAGAAAAAGAAAAAGAAATATCTATGTCTTCACCTAGATATGGATATTTTGTGCTGGATAATTCTTTATTTGGCTGGTAGTCCTGTGCTTTGAAAGATACATATTGGCATCTCAGGCCTCTACTCACTAGATACCAGAAGCAACCCCTGTAGTTGTGTCAACCAAAAATGACTCTAGACATTATCACATATTATAGGGATCTGGGGAGGGGCCAGAAGGAGGAGGAATGAGGAAACCTCCCTCACTGGGAACCACTTTCCTAAGCTATTTTTCTTCTCCAGTCTCATAAAAATAAGCATAGTAGCACACTATAACAAATGTTTCAACTTAAAATGTCTCTGAAAATAATTCACATGGCTCGATGATGCCAGCACACTTCTGTCTTGTCACCTTCTGTATGTCTTGCTGTAAGAATTCTCTTTTCTTAGTCTATGACAAAGAGTGTTAATTGCTTCCCAGTATCCCTTTGGCTATGCCACCTTAATAAGAACACTGATGTTATATATATATATATATTAATATTAACTACTGATATTTATTTGGGCACATTGCTATACAGATAGAAACATTCTGAGTGTGGCCAGTGAGAATATGTGAATAGACGTTGGCCAATAAGATATGAGTGGGAGTGCTGTGTAAAATTTTCAAGAAGTGCCATTAAAGAAAGGCCTTACTCTTATTCAGTACTTTTTTTGCTTCCTGCTACCTGAAGTTTGACTGTAATGGTTGGAGCTCTGGCAGCCAACCTGAGGCAATTCACTAAAAATAGAGGAAGAAACAAACCACAGATCTTCCTCAACTTACTATGGAATCACATCCCAGTAAACCCATCCTAAGTTGAAAATATAAGTGAAAAATGCATTTAATACCCCTAACTTACCAAACATCATAGCTTAGCCTGGCCTACCTTAAATGTGCTCAGGATACTTACATTAGTCTATGGTTGGACAAAATCATCTAACACAAAGCCTATTTTATACTAAAGTGTTGAGCATCTCATGTAATTTATTGAATACTGTACTGAAAGTAAAACACAGAATAGCTGTAAGTGAATTGGTAGTTATCCTCCTGACTGGGAGCTTCGGCTCACTGTCGCTGCCCAGCATCAGGAGAGAGTGGTGTGCAACATATCGCCAGCTCGAGAAAAGATCAAAATTCACAATTTAAAGTATAGTTTCTACTGAATGCATATTGCTTGCACACCAACATAAAGTTGAAAACTCCTAAGTGGAACCATCGTGAGTTGGGGACCTTCCTGTGGAAGTCTTGGTCCCTGAAACAGAGGAGCTGTCACATAATTTCAGACTGCCTTCAGTAGAACTTCAATTCAGGAGAGAAAAATACAATTTTATCTTGTCGACTCCACTCTTCTCTCAGGTTTTCTGCCACATTTCTAGTTAATACATGGCCCATTTTAATTCTGAGACGCTCTCCCAAAGTTTATTTGAGAATAATTTGCGCTGTTTCAGTATTCACTCATACTTAGCTCTTTTTAAAGTTCAAAAATTGTCAAGGCATTTTTTTGTAATATGGTAACAATTATATACACCTTGTGAGATTGTGTTTTGAATCAGAGATAATGCATGTAAATCTCCATACACACTGCCTGTATGATGGATACGTTGCTGTAATCATGAGGACAATTATAACCTTTGTGATTATTATTATTATTAGATCTGAGGGTGTCTTCAATTAGCACTCCTATTATACAAGGAAATTATTCTAATGATCTTTAAACTCTCTTCTTTGAGAGGCTAGGATACCTGGCTAAGTGAAATATATATTTGATTATTTTGTGTGTGTGTTGTATTAAATACATTATTAAACACACAAGTTAATATTTTAAAAATGATTTCCTCTGGCACCAAAATGTTATAAAATTTAGACTGTTAAATCCAAATATAGTTACTTTCTTTCAACCACTAGATCTGAAATCTGGCATCACGAATGGTATTTTAAAACCTATAGATGCTTGGGTATCATTTCTAGAGATTCTGATTTAATTATTGTGAGGTGCAGCCTAAACATTGTAGTTGATTACATTTCACAGCAAGGTTTGAGAACCACTGCTTTAACCAGTAGTCAGGACAGGCACTTTCCCTACGATTTGCTAGTTGTCAGAAACTGGGAGCCTGGCACGTGGAGGGAGTGAGCAAATGTAGCTCTCTGGGTTGTCTGGATGTTAATCAAAGTCATCACAAGATTTCTTTATTTTTTCATCATATTCTTCTCTTCTGATATTCTTCTCTCTCTGTCAATCATTGGTCATTCTAAAATAAAAGAGGGATTTGTTACTTAATTAAAAAATACTGGATATGGGGCTTCCCTGGTGGCGCAGTGGTTGGGAGTCCGCCTGCCGATGCAGGGGACGCGGGTTCGTGCCCCAGTCCTGGAGGATCCCACATGCCGCGGAGCGGCTGGGCCCGTGAGCCATGGCCACTGAGCCTGCGCGTCCGGAGCCTGTGCTCCGCAACGGGAGAGGCCACAACAGTGAGAGGCCCGTGTACTGCAAAAAAAAAAAAAAAAAAAAAAAAAAAATACTGGATATGAACCATCAGTAACAGTTGAAAAGAGGAGATCATCGAATGGCTTGGCATCAGAATGGATTTCTATAGCATTTTTTAGCCCAGATTGCCTTGACTCCCAGACTACTGCTTTTCTTACCTCTAGAATTGAGCTTTCTATGTTTTTTTTTTCACCCTAAACTGAAGGGCAGATAGGGAAACAAAGAGAAAAAAGAAATTACTTTTTTTTTTTTTTGCACACTGGAAACTGCCTTTTAACAAGTTACAAGATGAAATAAAACCATACAAAATGAAGGGATGATATTTTGCTTTTTAAAACCACTTGATATTTCTTAATATCCATTTTCTATGAGAAAACCATGTATCAAACTACTTCTCCATCTCCTTCAAAATTGAACCTGCTAAAAAATTACAGCTTGTAACAAGTAAAAATCCAATTCTTATGCCTGGAGGTTGGTTTTAAAATACACAGAAAGCATATTATCTCTTGCCCTAAGTGGATATTATGATCTAGGGTTTAAAAGAAAGCATTGTGCATACTCAATTGCTAATGCCAAACAGGTTTTGGAGTGGTTCAGCTTCGATAATAGAAAATGGAATTTGAAAATTGAACACAAACATTTTCATTTGAAGAGGTCTAAGGTGGTATTCCTTTGACTCAGTTGTAAATACATTTTTACCTTTTTGGGGGGAATAGTCATAGAAAGTGCATTAAAAGAGGTTATTTATAACAGAGAAACATCCATGTTAATACCTTCACAGGTCGAGAAAATAGAACATTGTCAGCATTCAGAGCCCCCTCCTGTCACTTCTCAATTCTTACCCTTCCCACCTGCAAAAGGTAACCACTGTTCTGAATTTCATGGCAAATCTTTCTTTACTTTTCTTTATAGATTTACTAATTAAGTATGTATCCATAAACCCTAGAATTAGGACTGTCTGACTTATAAAATTTATATATACATTTATAATTTATATAAATGTGTGTAAATTTTATATAAGTAAAACTATAAAATATGTGTTTCTTTTGGGTTCATCCTCTTTCCATCTGCATTATGTTTGTGAGATTCATTCATATGATTTCCTTTGTTGTAGTTCAGTTAATATTAATGCTATGTGTTACCCCATTGTGTTAGTATGCCACAATTTATTTATCCATTTTACCTTTAATATACATTAGACTGTATTCACTTTGAGGATATGATGAGTAAGACTCCTATGAACATTCTTGTATGTGTCTTTTAGAGCATCCAACAGGGATTAGTGTCACAGTTGAGAAGCTTGACATGCAGGGAGCTCTGTAGATGATTAACTGATGGGCAGCTAACAAGAATATTGCTTAATATATAGAGGGATGAATGTCCACAAGACTGAGAAAAACTCTATCACCTACCAATAAGATGTTACAATTTCTTGCCCAGTTTCTGCACCTCAGACCCTAAATCGTTGACTGGTGAACCATCTGTGTCCTCATGAGATAGGACACAATAATACCATGGCAACTGTATACAGTAATAAATCTCTGAGTCCTTTTTCAAAGTGACATATAAATTTACTCAGGCAAAAAAGAGGCATGCCCAAACATTTTGAGGATTTAGGGACACACGTAGAAGTTGACATTTTTACCCAGGGACTTGAAGCATCACCATGGCCTGCTGATTATGTAGAGGTTTATGTGGGAGCAGGTAATAAATAGTGTCCTGACCCAGACTCCATTCACAGTGGTTCATCTGGGTCCATAGACTGAACTGGTGATCATTTCTGTGTTTCTTGGTGTATACTTGAAAAACACATCACATGTTAGTTGGCAAAACTATAACATTGGTACCTTGGCCTACAAGGTAAGACTTGTCATCAGTGGGGAATTCAAAATGGAAGCTGCTAAAACTGCCAACTCCCTCCTCTGCCAAAATAATGAATAAAAACATTTTCCATCCCAGAGAGAATGATAGAAATTAGTGTCATCTTTAAATATCTAAAGTATGCAAGCTTAATATCCCCATCACATACCCATTTAATGTGCCTGTCTGACTCCTACAGGAGCCCGACTGATCCAGGGTGATACAGTAGATTACCTCAAACTTGGCCAATTAAAAGCTTATTTACACCTGAGGTGCCATATGTAATAGCTTAGCTGGAGTAGATTAAAATTATCTCAGGAATACAGCCAATGATCTGGCAAATGCATGCTTTTTCAAGTCCATGGGGAAGGTGAACCAAAAATAGTTCACATTTCTATGGATGGATAAAGTATATATTTATTATCTTGCACAAGTGCTATGTTAATTCCCTCAATCTCTGTCATAATATAGTCCAAAGGGCCCTGAAACAACTTGACATTCCACATGATATTTGATCCACCATATTAATTACATCAATTAATCAGATCAAATGAATAAGAAGTGACAAATACATTGGAGACTGTGGTACAACATATGAACTTCTGCCACTGTGGATATACGACCCAGCAGACTCTCCGATATAGGAGTTACCTGTGATGAGAAAATATGCTGTGTAGAGTTTATGGCAAGCCCCAGTAGAAGAATTACAACACACACTCCTGGGGTTCTGGACAAAGCAGAAAAGTAAATACCAATTGAAAAATAGCCTCTGCAGTGATTCTGGGCCTTGGTAGAGACAGAGTGCCTGATTAGGGGCCATTAAACAGCCATACAACTCATCTTGAGCTGAGTTCCATCAGACCCATCAAGTCATAAAATCAGGTGGACCCATTAGCAATCCATCATAAGATGGAAGTGGTTCATTTTGAATCAGAAAGAAGCAGGGAAGAGCACACATGTTTCATGGCCAGGTAATCTAGACTGTCATGCCATACATCACTGTTGCGCCCAAATCTGCCTCTTAGCTCACATCCATGGTCTCCAACAGGAGAGGTGATGAGTGTGGTAGATGGAGTAATGGACCCCCAAAGATATTCTCATTTTAATCCTCAGAAATATATTAGGTTGAATATATTATGTTATGTGATAGAGTGGGTTGCATAGTATCCCCTAAAAAAATTCATGTCTACCAGGAACCTCAAAATGTGACCTTATATGGAAATAAAATCCTTCCTTAGGTACTTAAGGATTGAGATGAGATAATATTGGCTTAGGGTGGGGCCTAAGTCCAATGAAAGTGTCCTTATAAGAGACAGAAGTCACACAGAGAAGAAGGTGATATCAAGATGGAGACAGAGATTGGGGTGATACATCTCAAGCCAAAGAACACCAAGGGTTGCCAACAACCACCAGAAGCTAGGAGGGAAACCTGGAATGATTTCTCTCCCAGAGCCTTCAGAAGGACTCAACCCTGCAAACACATTGATTTCAGACCTTTGGCCTCCTAAACTATAAGAAGACATATTTCTGTGGTTTAAGCTACCCAGTTTATGGTAATTTGTATGGCAGCCATAGAAAATTAATATACATCACCAAGAAGAATTAAAATTGTAGATGGAATCAAGGTTGCTACTTAGCTGATCATGAGATAGGGAGATCATTCTGGATTATCCAATAGAGCCCAATATCATCACAGGGATCCTTAAATTTGGAAGAGAGTGGCAGAAGAAAGAGAACCAGGAATGATACCATGAGAAGGAATCTGCCTTACTGTGATGGCTTTGGAGATGAAGGAATGGGACTATGAGTCAAAAATGCAGGTGGCCTCTAGAAGCTGGAAAAGGCAGAGAAAAGGACTGTCCTTTAGAGCTGTGAGGAGGAAACCAGCCCTGCCAACACCTAGTGATTTTAGCCCAGTGATTTTTTTTCATTGCCCCATGTAAAATAATTGTATACTTAAATCCCTCCTATACCTTTGCTCCTGTCGGTTTTTTTTGCCTGGAGCTTGGATAGTTTCCCTATCCAAATTTTACCCTTTCTTCAAATGTAATTCAAATCCATCCTCTTTCAAAAAAGCCTTTCCTGGTCACTTTAGTCCTTATCAAATGTCCCCTTCTCAAATGAAATGTAATATTACTAGTCTATATCAATATTCTGATACATTCATATAGTTTTTACATTATACACTGTTGATTAATATATGCTAATAAGCTTGTTTTCTCAAGTAGATTTTAAGCTATACACTCAGTCTCAACCAGAAACAGATGGCACACACAAAGTAGGATAATTTGAGTAGAGTTTGTTTACAAAAGTATAATTTACAAAGATGTGTGTATGAGGATGAAACATAAGGAATTGTGGAACAACCTGGGGATACAAGTTAATACCATCCCTAGGCAAGAAGACATAAAAGGGAAAGAGTCGATACCAGAGCTCAGAAGGAAAGACCATATTTTGTAGTCAGCTGTCTTGAGAGGAGTGGTGATTGTTGTTTGAGAGAGATAGTCAACCTTGCAAGAGACCTTGCGAGGGAATAAATACCTTGGTCTCACTCTGGTTGGTGCTCTTATTGACAGGAGTCCTGTTAACGTAGTCCATGTAGTTCTGCCCCAGGGGACAAAGAACAGGGTGGAAAATATTGGAGAATACATTAATGGAGGTAAGTAGAATAAATGCTTCAGTATCATCCAAAGCATTCATAGGTCCTGGCAGGACTATAGGAATATTACATACATACTTTATAAGTACTTGTTAATTGTAATTAGTTTAAAACAATTATGTGTTTAATATAGTATTATGTGATTGTTATTTAATGAAATAAATATTTTTTAAATACTTGCCATATGATAGGCACACTTCCTCAAGTCTTGAGGATATAGTGGTAACCATAACAGAAAGCCAAATAAAACCCTTGCTTACTGGAGATTACACATGTCATATACAGAATGTGTATGATAGAGCTATAAAATACTTTGGTATATGCCAAAGATGCACTCAAATAGATTTCAAATCTCATAACCAAAAACTTCATCTAAATAGTTTATTGATTTACAAAAGGTCACCTATGCGACAAAGTACTACATAATAGATAGATTTATTAAAAATGTATATGTGGAAAATTTTTAAATTTAATGCTGAAAATTATAGAATATTATTTGTTTTAAAAATGTCATTAATTTTGTATAAATCCCCATAGTGTTTGCTTAATACTAGATAAGCATGTACAGATTTGTATCTAGATTAGAGACTCAACCTTAAAACTCAAGTGCACATGAGTGTGCTTTGATACAAATAAATTCTACTGATGCAGAGTGCTTTAGCTTTCAGCTAAACTCCAGCCAAACTCCAGCTTAGTTTAGCTCCATACATTACCTCTTTGATGAAGATATTTTGCTGGGAAAATTAGGTATTAAGTCCCTTAATTTTAATGCTCAACATAGTCTCCTTATGCTGTTCCATGAAAAACCAATGAATCCAAGAGGAGTTGTAAAATTTATTCAAATGTTAATATGAGAATTGCACTAATTTAGTTACCATTTCAAAGCATTGATTTTTGGTGCGCTTATGAATGTCTGTTGGCCCCTTTTATCAAGCCCAATTAGCTCACCATTCCCCTGTAAGTTTCCCAAAAGCCTCTTTATTAAGATATTCAAGGTCAGTAGATATTTATTAATCAAAATGTCCAACATTCAGAACAAAAAGACTGAAGAACTTAGAATGAATCTTCATAGACAGGGTCTTAGACACATTCATCATTAATTATTTTCAGACAGTCAACTTAATTATTATTATATTATTGTATACCAAGTACGGAAAAACACTATGTTAAATACTCTGGGAGAAAAAGGTATGTAGGGACTAGACAACATCCTTAAGAAGTTTCTGACCTAGTTCTAGAGGAAATATGGGGGAAAAGAGAACTATAACTCAAAGTCCCTACACATTGGAATTTAAGAAGATACCAACTGTACATAAGCAAGTAAAGCTTCAGGGGAAAAACAAACATTTGATCTAATCCCTACAGAATGAAGTTTTGTTTGGTTTTTTACTTTGTTTGTGTTGTCTAAGATGGGAGAAGATAACATTTCAGGAAGAGAAAATGACACAACAGAAAAGCAGATATTAGAAAGTATGGGAGCTTTTGCTCACCCAAGTGTTTTGGTTGGACAAATAAATCCGTTCGGTTTTGTCCAACTATGAAGAAGACCATTTCCAAGACCACTTTATTCTCACTGCAACTGAAGGTGTTTATATTATTTGCAGTCAGAATAATTATATTCTGTTGCTTCTTCTTTTTTTTTTTTTTTTGCTGTACGCGGGCCTCTCACTGCTGTGGCCTCTCCCGTTGCGGAGCACAGGCTCCGGACACACAGGCTCCGTGGCCATGGCTCGCGGGCCCAGCCGCTCCGCGGCATGTGGGATCTTCCGGGATCGGGGCACGAACCCGTGTCCCCTGCATCGGCAGGCGGACTCTCAACCACTGCGCCACCAGGGAAGCCCTCTGTTGCTTCTTCTTAAAAGGGGATCGTACATTACAAGATCAGTGATTTGAAACAAGTAAATATAATTGATAAAGAATCTGCTGATATATGAAATGTCAGTTAGCTATTTAATCAATTATAAAAACCTCCCCCCCTTCTATTCATCAAAAATTCTGTAATTCCTTTAAGGACTTATTTCCCTATCCTCAGACCAGAATTTCTCTCTCATTTTGTGTTTCTATATCCATTTGTATGAGTTTCCGAGACAAATAACCACATGATATATTGTTGGTTAGCAACCTCGAGAGTTCCGGAGGTGAAACTTGAAATTGACCCCCCTACCAGGAGGGCAAGGAAAGACCAAAGAAAGAGGCAGGCCACTCCAGATGGGTAGGTTAGAGGTTTTAACAAGCAAAAGAACTTACATATGAGGCTCCTCTTGGGTGGCCACAAGATGAGTAGATCTCTACATCTGCCCTCCAGAATTTTAAGAGTTTATATAGAGGCCTTAATGGGGTCTAGACACATACACAGTGCAGATGATCTCAACAACGTTACTCTCTAGAAACTGCATCCTTGAAGCAGCTCCTAGAATGGCAACAATAGGTAGAACCGACATTCCAGGGACAGGGAAGGGAGTAAGGAGTCTCTGATTGCCTGATCCAGCTCAAGGGTCAACGGCAGTCATGTTGTCTCAATGACTTTCTGCAACATATATTAATTTTAGAATTTATACCCAATTAATATTGGTTTACCTTGAAATATTGAATTATTTATCAATCAATAAAAATTGCATAACAGGTCCCATTTGCCTTTTCCCCTTTAATGACTAAAAGCAAAAAGCTAACTTTGTTATTCAATCATAGGAACTACATTAAGCTAAATAATTGGGTGTATTTGTTTTTATTTAAATGTATATTTGTAAGCTGTGAAGATGTTAAGATACGTACTTGCATGTACCATATACTTTAACACCATTACTCTATTTTTAATATAGCCTTTCTCAAACACTTGAGAAAATATAAATGATAAATTAGTTAAAATTTTATTTATATTTTGAAATCTACTGGTTCATGTCAAATGTCCTAAGTGCAAGCATGTCTCCCATGAATAAGTTTTGCACATTTATGAACTACTCTTTCAAGTATCAGAGTTAAGAGGAAGTTGACAGTTAATGACTCTACTAAATTAATTATAAAAACAAAGAGGCAGAAGTAGTGAAAACTATCTGTTAGAACATACAGTTTTGCAAAAATTATAACTTAAATTAACCCATTTATTCTCTCCCAGAAACTTTCTGTAGGGACTTACAAACAAGTTTTATGACCTTAATTGAATTTTCATTCACTGCAAAAGTAATGGCTCTTAAAGTGATACAGCTTAACAACCAAAGAGGTTTATGAACAATTACAGATAATCAAAACATTTGCATCAGCAGATATATTGTATTCTGCATTTCCCAAGTTATAGTTATTGTTTCCTGGTTAGCAAATAATGGGCTATATACAACCATGTTCAGTTCGTAGCAAGGCTGACAAAGCAACAAAAATACTGGTCATATCAGTTGAGTTACCATGTGGTTGATCCTTGTGACTGATTAATTTTTGATATTGAGTTTTGGTAAGAATAGTAAGAAATCATTATGCTACCCTCGTATAACAGACAGAATGAAAGAAAGTGAAACTGTTTGGAAATCATAATCTAGATAAGAGTAGTTTTGTGTGTGTGTTTATGTGTCTTATTAATGTGATTTGATGAACCTTAAGGTAACAAGATTTGTGGGACATTTGAAAAATAGAATTTTCTCCAAATAATTTCCCAGTATATTTTTTTAACTTTGCTACTAGCAATTGAGTTTTTGATTTAAATATTGAAATTCTAAGGGCTTCTAAAATGTATTGGGTCACTAAGCATCTTAGAAAAATGTGTTTGCCAGAACATCTTCTTTTGGGAATTAGGTAAAGAAGAGTATAGGTGTTGCATAACCTGAGCATGTGTATTTTTTCCTGGGGCCTTTGCATTTGATGGAGAGAAATGAAACTGCAGTAAAAATTTCAGACATCAAGCACAACTTGTTTAACAATCTTTCTAGTCACCTTCCAGTTGAGGGTGGCCATGATGCATAGTTCTGATAAAGGATAGTTTGCTAGGTGGTATCTCTAAGACTTTTGTTTTTATAAGAGAGGGCAAATTCAGATGGGTGTGCCCTTTTATGCCCTTTTTACCTCTTTTCTTCTTTTTCCCTAACTCATCGTGCCTGGAATACTAATTAGAGGCTATTTTGTAACCATAAAGAAACAAACATGGGAAAAATAGAAAAGTATAAGATGTGATAACGCTGTACCTTTAATGGCATAGACTTGAGCTGTCCTGCCCAGGACTTCCTAACAAGGGCTTTTATGGCCTAACACTGACAGACTTCTTTTGTTGTTGTTATTTCTACAACTATTCTTTTTTCTTTTTCTTTTTTTTTTTTACATCTTTACTGGAGTATAATTGCTTTACAATGGTGTGTTAGTTTCTGCTTTATAACAAAGTGAATCAGTTATACATATACATATGTTCCCATATCTCTTCTCTTTTGTGTCTCCCTCCCTCCCACCCTCCCTATCCCACCTCTCTAGGTGGTCACAAAGCATCGAGTTGATCTCCCTGTGCTATGCGGCTGCTTCCCACTAGCTATCTATTTTACGTTTGGTAGTGTATATATGTCCATGCCTCTCTCTCGCTTTGTCACAGCTTACCCTTCCCCCTCCCCATGTCCTCAAGTCCATTCTCTAGTAGGTCTGCATCTTTATTCCCGTCCTGCCCCTAGGTTCTTCATGACCATTTTTTTTCTTTTTTTTTTAGATTCCATATGTATGTGTTAGCATACGGTATTTGTCTTTCTCTTTCTGACTTACTTCACTCTGTATGACAGACACTAGGTCTATCCACCTCATTACAAATAGCTCAATTTTGTTTCTTTTTATGGCTGAGTAATATTCCATTGTATATGTGCGCCACATCTTCTTTATCCATTCATCTGATGATGGACACTTAGGTTGTTTCCATCTCCAGGCTATTGTAAATAGAGCTGCAATGAATATTTTGGTACATGTCTCTTTTTGAATTATGGTTTTCTCAGGGTATATGCCCAGTAGTGGGATTGCTGGGTCAAATGGTAGTTCTTTTTGTAGTTTTTTAAGGAACCTCCATACTGTTCTCCATAGTGGCTGTACCAATTCATATTCCCACCAGCAGTGCAAAACTGTTCCCTTTTCTCCACACCCTCTCCAGAATTTATTGTTTCTAGATTTTCTGATGATGGCCATTCTGACTGGTGTGAGATGATACCTCATTGTAGTTTTGATTTGAATTTCTCTGACAGACTTCTGAGTCAAGCACATTAGTTTAGAGTTTTCCATTGCTTGCAGCCAGCTGCAGTTCTAACAGATACACTTTCAATCACACAATGCAGAGAACTGCCCCCTCCATCACTTGCTATGCTAGTCTTGTTACAATGCCAAAGTTGAATGAGATATCCTGAAATCCTCCAGGAGAATGCCAATGTCACAGTGCTTAATATCGACACTAATGTTAGAAAGTCTTTGTAAAGGTGAACAATTCTAGGACTATCCTGAAGTGTTATTATGAAAACATATTCAACACAGAAAATACTACACATGAACAAAATAATACCCAATGTGGTTTCTTTCATGGACTATTTAAACAATCATTTAGAGCGAAAAATTCCCATTTTTATGTCTTTTTTCCCCTAGTTTTATTTTTAATGTGTTTTGTAATGTAGTGTCTGCCAGAATAAGGTATAAGAAATCTATTTTGATCCACAGTGGTATATGACAAAATATCATGAAACAAAAGTAAGAAGAATTGAAAGAGGGATTTCTTGACCTGAATGTATTCTTTAGATTATGGTTGATAGCATAATGAGAAATGACAGTGAAAAATGATCTGCCAGAGAAAATGATCCAGTATTATTTGCTACTATGTTGTATTATGCTATGAAATAATAATTCAGATAAAAAATGGTAAGAAAATAAATCTTTAAAAATAAAGTAGGCTTCCCTGGTGGCGCAGTGGTTGAGAGCCCACCTGCCAATGCAGGGGACACGGGTTTGTGCCCCGGTCCGGGAAGACCCCACATGCCACGGAGCTGCTGGGCCCGTGAGCCATGGCCTCTGAGCCTGCGTGTCCGGAGCCTGTGCTCCGCAACGGGAGAGGCCACAACAGTGAGAGGCCCCGTACTGCAAAAAAAAAAAAAAAAAAAAAAAAAAAAAAAAAAAAAAAAACACTAGGAAGAATGTAAGTAGTAGATGAGAATTATTTCCAATGCTTAATTTTATCCAGGGCTAACAATGTTCATGACTAATTCAATGGAACGCCAGTTTTGCTATTTAGATTAACTCCCTGTATATAATGCATTAACAGTATTCAGCAAAAAAACTTAATGTAGAAGGCTTGAAATAAAATATTAGTGTCATAAGTTTCATAATTATATTTTGCACAGAAAGAGACAGAATATTCATTTAGGACAAATTAGAGAAAGAGAAATGAAAATTTGTCTTTGAAAAGATTAAATATGTTCACATTGGGTAAAAGCGTCTCAAAGAATTTCCAGATCCAAAGTTCTGTAAAACCTTACTAAAATGTGCATGAATGTGCAGTATGGCTTAGATATGCAGTGTTGGTTAAAAAGAAACATTCAAATTAGTTATCAAATTTAGAAATTTAACAGATTTGGAAGAGGGAGGTTGTTTTAGCAGTTAGTAAGGGCATGAGATTCACATATTAGTTACAAAGCTGGGAAATGAACTGAGCTGAACTCATTTTGTGACCTAAAGCAGATCTCTCCATCTCAATTTTCTTAGGTGTAAAAGTGAGCTGAGAGAGATGACAGTCCTTGTTCCCTCACCTGCCTCACTCCATGGGCAGGAAGTTCCCCTCAAAGTCAGTGTAGAGAAGGTTGAAGAGGAAAGGGAACTCAAACCAAACATGAATGTACATGAAGTTGTTTGTATAAACCCTAGATTTTACTGCTATAGTAACAACCACTTGCAACTATGATTATCTTTGATTTATAGTCAAGCACAGCTATTAATTGCAAATATATATTTCCATTTAGCAGTTTCAAGGTGGGATGGATTTTATATTGCCAATAATTAGTTTACTTTATTGTATGCACATGCTTATTTTTCTTTATAATGTCATTAAAATGGATGTCAAGTTTCCAGTAAATTATTTCTAGGTATCTATATAATACCAAGCATATGGTACAATTGTATGTCAACCTGAATGAAACAGGTCTATATTTGTTTAGAAATAGAATCTTATTGATACTTAGGAAGTAAGACTTCTTTCATGCTACTGGGGTGAAACGGTTGGTGTGGGGTTTTGGAGGTGCTGTTTTAAATGGTTGTTGGATTGTGTAGTAATAGGGATGGCCATCTTCCAGAAGGGTATGGTGAGCTCGTGATTACCTTAATTCCTTCATTCTTCTTTTCTTTTACTTTCCTTCCAGCCCTGCTTCCTTCCTTTTACCCTTCCTTCATTTTTTCTTTCCCTTTCTTTTTCCTTGTATATAACCTACTTCTCTTCCTTCATCTGTTTCTTTATCCTTTCCTTGCTTCCCCCATCCCTTCCTTCTCTTTCTTTCTTCCTGTTACTTTTTTTTTTTTTTTTTTTTTTTTGCAGTACGTGGGCATCTCACTGTTGTGGCCTCTCCTGTTGCAGAGCACAGGCTCTGGACGCACAGGCTCAGTGCCCATGGCTCACGGGCCCAGCCGCTCCGCGGCATGTGGGATCCTCCCATACCGGGGCACGAACCCGTGTCCCCTGCATCGGCAGGCAGACCCTCAACCACTGCGCCACCAGGGAAGCCCCCTGTTACCTTTCAATATTCTCTCCTTCCTATCCTCATTTCCTCCTGTCTTTCCTATTTGTCCTGACTCAGTTCCAACCACTGATCTTGCTTACTTCTTTTCCTTCCTTTCATGCATCCTGCCTCCCTTCCATCCATCCATCCATTCATCCATTTATACTATATGCTTTCCTTTTTTCTTTCTTATGACAAACATTCATTGGGTACTTACTATGTGCCAGATGGCATGCCAAATATTAGGAATCCTGAAATAAATAGCACATGGTCTTCAAGGTGATGAATGTGTGTCCACAAGAAGGAACGAAAAATTTAAAACTTATTAGTAAAATAATATAAAAGACTATGGAGAAAGTGGTATGGGTTGGAAAAATGAGGCTTGTGCACAATGCTCCATTTCTATCATCCATCTCTACTTTCAGAGACCACTTGAAGATATCTGGTGTAGCCAGTAAGCATCCCATCCCTGCTATGATACACTGTGTTAGTCCTTTTCACAGTTAGGAATTGCCCTCTCTTCAGATCTCAGTTCTTTCTTTCAATAACCTGTTATATTATCATAAGTTCATTCTGAAGAGACCTGGGACCAAAGACAGCCCACCTGGGCTTCTCCAATCCTGCACATTCCTAAGAATGACCTGTCTTCAGGACTTGCCCTTGGTTAGACTCCTGGGAATTTGACCTCTGAGTCCTTGAAACATCCTGCCTGTTAAGGATTGTGCTTGTATGCTTGAGGGCTTGGGCCATGCTGTGGTTTGACATCTGGGGTGGTGGTGGACTGGAGACTGAGTAGCTGAGTTCAGTTGCATGAGCACTGCATGCCTATGTGACAAATCTTCAATAAAAACCTTGGATACCAAGTCTTGGTATCCATGTAACCATGTCCTCACATGGGTTTTCCACTTTGAGGGGACACCTGGAATCTTGCACCTGGTTCTTCTGGATTTCACCCCATGTACTTTTTTCCTTTGCCAATTTTAATCTGTATCCTTTCACTGTAATAAACTATAACAATTAGTATAACAACTTCTTTGAGTCCTGAGTCCTTCTAGTCAACCATTAAGCCTGAGGGTGGTCTTGGGGATCCCTAAGATGCCAAGAGGTACCTGCTCCATTCTGCACTCTCTACAGACCACACATTGTGCTATAGTTAGGTGATATGATACCATTGGGAGCAACTGGGTGAAGGTATATGGGATCGCTATGTTTTGTTTCTTATAAACATATGTGAATCTACATGTACAGTGATCTCAAAATGAAACTTAAAAAAAAACCCTCTGAATTCCATGCAGAGTTCAGAATGGTGCATTTTATTTTACATGAATTATATCTCAAAAAAGTAGATTTTAAAATTTCTGGATACTGACACAAATATTCTAAGAACTAGAAACACAGGCTACTTCTATCAGTAAGGGGTTCAGATGGGAAAAAAAAAAGTTTTAAACTGCTTTATTACAAAGTCCTATTTCTTGTCCTTCATATATTATAGTAGCCAGAAACGCTGATGCATTCTCTCGACGTTGGTTGCTATTACTAGATCAACTATTCATGCTTTTTCACTTAGGTTGAATGTTTTCCCAAGAGGCTCCTCAATCCCTCTCACAAACAAGCTTTTGTAGGACAGCCCCATCTATCTTTCTTCCAGAAGTACTTGAACATGCTATAAAACCAGTTAGACACAAACCGAAATCCCTCCTTCAAAATAAAGACAAATTTAATAACCCTACTCAATCAATTCAAATATATTTATTGAATTCTTATTTGAGGCTAATGTCATATCAGGAGTTGCTGAAGCTAACAAATTAAAAGGATCCAAATCTTCATAGTCATTATCGTAGCTCTGCTACTTGCTACCTATGTGATCTTGGTATGTTTCTTAATGTCTTTGAAATTTAGTTTTCTCAACTGTAAAATGGTGAAAGTAAGAGTATTTACTGCATAAGTTATAAGAAATGAGTTGCAAAATATTATATAACAATGCAAAGAAAGTGGCCCAGTGGGTGGCAAGGGGTAAATACATCTTGGGCATCAGAAAAGAAGAGTAAAACAATGATTCAAGTGGTCAGGGAATTATAAATATGGTGGGAGTTGAGTAACCTGTAGAGAAATTAGGTGGAGATAGTGAAGGAAACATTAAACACTAGTTGCAAGGGAGGATGTTTGTCATTGGGCTAGAAATGATAGTGAATCTATAGGGCTATGGTGGAAGATGAGGATAGATGGATAAAGTGTACAGTTGTAGAGAACTTTACATAGTAAATAGAACTTAGATTTTTTTATCCAAGAAGTAATATAAGGCTATTAAAACCTGTAATATGGGCATAATAAAAATTCGATGTTTCAAAGAATATGAATATGATATTAATTAGTAGAATGGTTTGAAATTATAATAGTCTGAGAGCAAGGAAACAATTTAGGAGATTACTTTATGATCTAGAAATAAAGTGATAAAAGTCTTAAATCTTTTTTTTTTTTGGCGGTACGTGGGCCTCTCACTGCTGTGGCCTCTCCTGTTGGGGAGCCCAGGCTCCGGATGCGCAGGCTCAGCGGCCATGGCTCACGGGCCCAGCCGCTCCACGGCATGTGGGATCTTCCCAGACCAGGGCATGAACCTGCGTCCCCTGCACCGGCAGGCGGACTCTCAACCACTGCGCCACCAGGGAAGCCCAAAAGTCTGAAATCTTAAAGTTTGGAGTCAAGAAATAGAATGAAGGAAAATAAACTAAATATACCATTTTATTATATTATGATAATTTAATCTAATGCATTAATGAATGGTAACAATGTGATCTGTGTGAGAATATATGTTGGCTTTAATAAAGAGAATATATGTTGGCTTAATGGTTAATTAAAAGTCTATAACTGGGACTTCCCTGGTGGCACAGTGGTTAAGAATCCGCCTGCCAATGCAGGGGACACGGGTTTGATCCCTGGTCCGGGAAGATCCCACATGCGGCGGAGCAACTAAGCCTGTGCGCCACAACTACTGAGCCTGTGCTCTAGAGCCCATGAGCCACAACTACTGAAGCCCATGCTCCTAGAGCCCATGCTCCACAACAAGAGAAGCCACCGCAATGAGAAGCCCATGCACCACAACGAAGAGTAGCCCCTGCTCACTGCAACTAGAGAAAGCCTGTGCACAGCAATGAAGACGCAATGCAGCCAAAAATATAAATAAATAAATAAATAATTTGAAAAATAGTCTATAACTATTACACATATCATAATATCCTTTCAATGGGAATTTAGGGTTTTCTTCTCAGTAGATGAATGAATGACTCATCAGTAACAATGTATCAAATATACACTTACTTTTTTACCAAATTTATTGCACAATGATCTTCAGACTACTCGTTCATTCAACAAATAATTGGGTCTATCTACTACATTCTGTATTAGGTATGGTTAAGATATACTCTTTTATTTATAAGATAATATTTTGAGAGTTGTAAAGTTTGAGTCTCCTATTTTCATTTTAATTTCCACAACTGAATAATTATAACCACCATGTTCCTGACATAAAACACTTCCATCAACCCCAAAATTTTCCTCTGGTCCCTCTGCATTCAGTCCTCCTCTTCACTTCTAGCTTTTGACAACCACTCATCTATTCCTATTAGTATAGTCTTGCCTTTTTAGAGGAATTTTATTTAAATGGAATCACACAGTTTGTATGCTTTTGTGATTGGCTTCTTTCATTTAGCATAATGCTTTAGAGATGCATACATAT
Organism: Mesoplodon densirostris; assembly: GCF_025265405.1. NCBI lineage: Eukaryota > Metazoa > Chordata > Mammalia > Artiodactyla > Ziphiidae > Mesoplodon > Mesoplodon densirostris. Next base: position 82,043,189 of record NC_082668.1, on the reverse strand, counting down.
TGTTTAGTGTATCAGTATAGAGTATTACATTTTTTCCTGAGTTATGTTCAATTGTGTGAAGAAACCACAACCACAATTCTTTTATCCATTCACTAGTTATTGGACATTTGGGTAATTTCCAATTTGGGTCTATTATGAATAAAGCTGCTTGTAAATATTTACATGCAAGACCTTTTTTGGACTTATGTTCGATCACATGATAAAATGTATATATGCTTAATTTTATAGGAAAGTCTTTATAAGAAACTTTGTAACTTTTGTAAGAAACATTTCAGTAGTGGTTATACAATGTTTTATTGCTACCATCAAAGAGAATTTCAGCTGTTCAACATTCTCATCAATACTTGGTATTGTCAAACATTTCTTTTTAAATTTTAACCATTCTATTGGGGGTGAAGTAGTAGTAGTTTTGGGTTTTGATCTATGTTTTGTTAATGATTAAAAATGTTGACCATGGGCTTCCCTGGTGGCGCAGTGGTTGAGAGTCCTCCTGCCGATGTAGGGGACACGGGTTCGTGCCCCGGTCCGGGAAGATCCCACATGCCGTGGAGCTGCTGGGCCCATGAGCCATGGCTGCTGAGCCTGCGTGTCAAAAAAAAAAAAAAATGTTGACCATATTTTCAAGCATTTATTACTATCTTTATATCTTCTTCTTATTTTATTTTTATTTTTTTTGCGGTACGCAGGCCTCTCACTGTTGTGGCCTCTCCCGGAGCACAGGCTCTGGACACGCAGGCTCAGCGGCCATGGCTCACGGGCCCAGCCACTCTGTGGCATGTGGGTTCTTCCCGGATCGGGGCACGAACCCGTGTCCCCCGCATCGGCAGGCGGACTCTCAACCACTGTGCCACCAGGGAAGCCCTATATCTTCTTTATTATAGTATCTGCTCATTACTCACTAAAAATTGCCCATTTTTTATTAATTTTTGTCCTTTCATTACTGACATTTAAGAAGACTTTATATATTCTGGATACTGGTATTTTATTGGATATGTGCCTTACAGTTTTCCCCAATCTTTGAATTGCCTTTTCCTTTTTTAGAAGAACAAAAGTTTATAATTTTGTTGAATTCCAATTTATCATTTTTTTGTTTTATAATGTAGCCTTTTTTGTGTGTGTCCTGTTTAAGAAATCTTTGCCTAAGCCAAAATCACTAGGATTTTTTTTACTGTTTTCTTCTATAAATTTTATGGATTTATATTTTTTAGTTGGACCTATGATCTATTTTGAGCTAATTTATGTGTAAGGTGTGATGGAAGGGTTGAAGTATTTTTTGTTTTTGTTTTTTCCATATGGCTTCCAATTATTGAAAAGACTATCCTTTCTCCCTTGAATTATCTAGACCCATTTGGTGAAAACCAATTAGTCATTTACATTTGAGTCAATTTCTGAATTCTCCCTTTGGTTCCATTTATCTGTGTCTATTTTTACACAATGCCACTCTGTCTTCATTAATGTATGATTGAAATCAGATAATGTGAATACTGAAAGCAGATAATGTAAATCCTCCCACTGAGTTCTTCACTTTTAAAATTGTTTTGACTATTTTAGTCATTGGGAATTTCATATAAGTTTTAGAATTGACTTGTTAATTTCCATAAAATTCTTTTGGGAGTTTTATTTTGATTTTATTGAATCTAGAGATTAAGGAGAATTAATGTTTTAACAATTCTAAGTCTTTTCGGCTATAAACATTGTATATCTTAGCATTTATTTATGTCTTCTTTAATTTCTCTCAGTGATGTTCAGTAGTTTTTGGTGTATAAACTTTACTTATAATTCTTAAATATATTCTGATGTATTCTATAATCTTTAAGCTATTTTAAGTTGTGTTGTATTTTAATTTGAATTTCTAAATATTCGTTGCTATCATATAAAAATGCAACTGATTTTTAAATCTCTGCCTGTATATTGCAAGCTTGATATACTCAATGATTAGTTACAAAGATTTTTTTGTAAATTACTTAGGATTTCCTGACAAAACAATCATTTAGTCTGTGAATGAAGATAGTTTTACTTTCTCCTTTGCAAACTGTGTGATTTTTATTTATTTTTTCTGACTTTTTTCAGTGGCCACAACCTTCAATGGAATGTTAAGTAAAAGTTGTGAGTGGACACTTTTCCCTGGTTCCTGATCTTAGTCGGGAAATAATTTAGTTTGTCACCATTAAGTATAATATTTGAAAGAGGCTTTTCACAGATGCCTTTTGTCAGGTTGAGGAAATTCCCTGGTATTTCTAACTTAATGAGAAGTTTTTTTTAAATGACAAGTTGATATTTGATATTGTCAATTTTCTACATCTATTAAGAACACCAATTTTTCTTTTTAATGTCAATATAGTAAATTATACTGATTGATTTTTAAATATCAAACCAACTTTAAATTCTTTTTTTTTTACTTTAAATTCTTAAGAGAAACTCTAATCAGTTCTCTAAAATTTGGGTGAGGGAAGGTTTGCATCTATGTTCATGAGAGATATTTCTCTAAGATTTCTTGTAATTTCTTTATCTGGTTGCAGTACCTGATTGCTGTTTTCATGATCTGGGGACTTTCCCTCTTCTTTCTGTAAAAGTTTCTTTAGTATTGCTATTATCCCTTCCTTAAATGTTTGGTAGAATTCACCAATGAAGCCAACTGAAATAAATTTTTTTTAAGGAAAGTTTTAAAGAGCTATTCAGGTTTCTATTTCTTTTTGAATGAGTTTTCTTAATTTATGTCATTCAAGGTTGTGTGTATTTCATCTTATTTGGTAAATTTGTTGGCATAAAGTTTTTTTTTAATAATTTTTAAAGTTAAATGTCTATGGGATCTGAAGTATTGATTCCTCTTTAATTCATGACATTGGTAGTTTGTGTTTCTTTTTTTTTATTCCTAACCTATCTGGCTAAAAGTTTACCAACTTTATTGCTCTTTTCAATGATTCAGTTATTATTTTCATTGATTTTCTCTATGGTTTTCCATTTTCTGTTTTATTATTTCTGCTTTTATTTTTTATTTTTCTCCTTTATGCACATTTTGTAGGGGTTTTGTTTGGTACAGTTTTTGGCTGTTGTTTTGATTTTTCCATTTCTTAGGTAAGAAGCTTAGATTTTTGATTTGATAATTGTTAATGAGCATTTAATTCTATAAATTTCCCTTTCAGCTCTGCGTTAGTTGAATCTCACAAAGATTGATATGTCATTATTTTTTTTCAATCAGTTTGAATTATATTCTAATTTTACTTTTGATTTCTTCTTGACTGTATCAGTCTGGGTTCCACCAGATAAACATATGGATAGATAGATAGATAGATAGATAGATAGATAGATAGATAGATAGATATAAAACAGATTTAGTGAAAGGGAAAATAATTGGCTTAAGTGATTGTGTGACTGGCTAGGCAGTTCCTACATTTGTAGGGCAGGCCGTCAAGGAAGGGCAAGCTGGAACTCTTGGGCATGCCCTAAAGCAGCAGTCCACAGGCAGAATTCAGTCTTCTTTAGGGAAACCTAAGTCTGCTTTTAGAGCCTTTTAACTGATTGAATCAGGCTCACTCTTCTTGTATAGTGTAATCTTCCTTACTTAAAGTAAGTAAACTGATTATAAACTTTAATTACGTCTATAAAATGCCTCCATAGCAACCCTCAATTTGTGTTTTATTGAATAATTGGGAACTGTAGTGTAGCCAAGTTGACACATAAGCTGACCATCACATTGACCCAATAATTGTATGGAAGTAAACTTTTAAATTTCTAAATATTTGGGGAGTGTTTATATATATTTCTTTTTGCACTGTAGTTTAACTCCATTTAGTCAGAGAACATACTTTTTATGGTTTAAGTATTTTTACATATATAGAGCTTATCTTGGTGATTGTATATCTTGGTGATTTTTCCTTGAGTGCTTGAAACAAGTGTGATTTCTCTTACTCTCCGGTGGAGTGTTCAACAAATGTCAAATAGCTTAAATTTGTTGATAAGTTTGTTCAAGTCTTCTATATCCTTACTTAATTTTTGTATACTTTTTCTATCTTTTATTGTAAGAAGAGTGTTGACATTTCTAACTATAATGACAGACTAGTCTATTTCTTCTTTTCCTTCTATCAATATTTTTGATTAAAAATTTTGTAATAACAGTTTTAATGAGATATAATTCATACACCATAAGATTTATCCTTTTAAGGTGTACAATTCAGTGTTTTTTATTATTATATTCACAGAGTTGTGCAACAACCATCAAAGTCTAATTTTAGAACATTTTTATCACTCCAAAAATAAACCTTACACTCATTGGAGATTACTCTCCATTCTTCCCTCCACTAGTCCCTGGCAACCACAAGTCTAATTCATAACTCTAGTGACTTGTCTATTCTGGACATATCACCTAAATAGAATCATACACTAAGTAGCTTTATGTGCCTGGCTTCTTGCACTCACCATAATAGTTTCAATGTTCATTCATATTGTAGTATATATCAGTATTTCATTCTTTTTATGGCCTAATAGTATCCGTTGTATGAATATATCACTTCTATTTGTTATTGATTCATATATGTTAAAACTTGTTATAAGTGAATAAGATTGTTATATTCTCTCGATGAATTCATGTCTATCATTATGAAGTGTCCTTCATTATCTCTGGTAATAGTTCTTGTTCTGAGATTCACTTTGTCTGATAATACAAGTCCCCTACATACAAACGAGTTCCATTCTGAGAGCATGTTCGTACATCCAATTTGTTCATTTAAGTCCAACAAAGCTAGCTTAGGTACCCAACTAACACAATCGGCTATATAGTACTGTACTGTAAGAGGTTTATAATACTTTTCACACAAATAATACATAAAAGCAAACAAACACACAAAAAAGAAAACATTTTTAATCTTACACTACAGTACCTTGAAAGGTACAGCTGTACAGTACAACAGCTGGCATACAGGGGCTGGCAATCGAGTGAACAAGCAAGAAGAGTTACTGACCGGAAGAGGGAGAGGAGGTGGGAGATAATAGAGCTGGACGATTGTCAGCAATAGGGGATGGAGGGCAAGCTGAAATTTCACTCACGCCTGACGTTGATGGAACGCACGTTTGTATCTTTGAAAGTTGGCAACTTGAAGGTTCCTATGTAGGGGATTTACTGTATAGTAATTCCACCTTTTGAAAGTAGTTTGTATGCGCTATATTTTGCTATTCTTTGATTTTTATCCTATTTGCATCTTCATATTTAGAGTGGACTTGTATCCAACAGTAGTTAGTTTGTCAAAGACAGTTTGACAAACTGCTTTTTAAATGGAATGTTTAGATGAGTTACATTTAATTATTGGCATGACTGGGTTAAGTCTATTACATAGCTATTTTTTTGGTCCTATCTGTTCTTGATTTCTTTTCTCTTCTTTTGTATTTGTTTGGAATATTTTTTTATGATTCTACTTTATCTTTGTTATTGAATGATTAGCTATACATCTTTATTGTTTTTATACTGGTTGCTCTAGGGTTTGCAATATATACTTTTAGCTTATTACAATCTAAGTTAAAATAATATACTGTCTCACAAGTATTATAAGAAATTTTAAAAATATGTTTTCATTTCCCCCTTGTCCTTTGTTTTATTTGTAATATTATTTAATTCTATATTGTTATAAACCTCAAAATTGATTGTTATTGGTCTTACTTTAAACATTCAGTTATCTTTTTCTTTCATTAATCTTATGATTTTCTTTATTTTAAAAGATTACCTGGTTGATGGGGGGTTATTTTATTTATTTCTTTTTTTATTGAAGTATAGTTGATTTGCAGTGTTGTGTTAGTTTCAGGTGTACAGCGCAGTGATACAGTCATGCATACATATATCTATTCTTTTTCAGATTCTTTTCCCTTATAGGTTTTTACAAAATATTGAGTATAGTTCCCTGTGCTATACAGTAGGTCCTTGTTGGTTATCTATTTTATATATAGTAGTGTGTATATGTTAATCCCAAACTCCTAATAGATCCTTCCCCCTTTGGTAACCATAAGTTTGTTTTCTATGTCTGTGAGTCTATTTCTGTTTTGTAAATAAGTTCATTTGTATGTTTTTTTTCTTTTTTAGATTCCACATATAAGCGATATCATATGATATTTGCCTTTCTCTGTCTGGTTTACTTGAGTTAGTATGATAATCTTTAGGTCTGTCCAAGTTGCTGCAAATGACATTGTTCCATTCTTTTTTATGGCTGAGTGATACTCCATTGTGTGTGTGTGTGTGTATACACACACACACACACACACACACACATATATATATGGTGTATCTTCTTTATCCATTCATCTGTCAATGCACATTTAGGTTGCTTCCATATGTTGGCTATTGTAAATAGTGCTGCAATGAACATTGGGGTGCATGTATCTTTTCAAATTATAGTTTTCTCTGGATACATGCCCAGGAGTGGGATTGCAAGATCATATGGTAACTCTATTTTTAGTTTTTTAAGGAACCTCCATACTGTTCTTCATAGTGGCTAGACCAATTTACATTCCTACCAACAGTGTAGGAGGATTCCTTTTTCTCCACTCCTTCTCCAGCATTTCTTATTTGCAATTTACAGATTCAGTGCAATTCCTATCAAATTACCAATAGCGTTTTTCAAAGAACTAGAACAAAAAAGTTTAAAATTTGTATGGAAACACAAAACACCCCAAAATAAACATTCAATTATCTTTTTAAAAACGTTTTTTAAAATTGTGGGGAAAGTTTTTTATTTTGCCCACAGTTTTACCATTTCTTGTGATGTGCATTATTTTGTACAAATACAGTTTTTCTTCTGATAGGATGTCTTTCTCCTTCTGGAAGGTATTCTTTTAACACTAATCTTACTACAAGTCTGCTGGTAATGAATTCTCTTGGCTCTGCCTGAAAAAGTCTCTATTTTGCCTTAACTTATTAAACTTTTACTGTATAGTGAATCTTAAATTGACAGCTTTTTTGGGGGGGGTTTATTTTGTTGTTGTTATGTTTTTAAGTAGTTGATGGATATTACTACATTATATATCTACTAGCATAGATTCTGATGAAAATTCTCCCTTGTATGGAATATATCATTTTTTCTTACCACTGTTTCTAAGATTTAAAAAAATCTGTATGAAACGTTATTATTAATTTGATTACAGTGTGTGTCTTGGTGTGGTTTTCTTTATTTTTCTTCTGTTGGACTTTATTGAAGTTTGTGTATCTCTGGATTCAAAAATTTTAAGTAATATTTAGCCATTACTTTTGAAATAATTTTCTTATCCTTACTCCTCTCTCCTGCTGACTCTAATTATATGTAGTTATATGTACATTAGATCACTTGATTTTTGGAGGGTTTCCATTGCTATGTCCTCAATTTCACTGATTTTTTTTTTTTTTTTGGTAACGTTGAATTGCTTTTAATCTCATCTAGTGTATTTAAAAAAACTTTAGATGTTATATTTACATATCTACAGTTTGATTTGGATCTTTTTTATATCTTCCATTTCTTTCTTCATCAAGTTCATGTTTTCCTCTACCTTTTTGGGCATAGGTGGTATATTTACAATAACTGTGTATTGTCTCTGTATGCCAATTCAATCATCCATTTCCTTTCTGGTTGCTTCTAGTGATTGATTTCTTTCTTGCTTTTTTGCATGCCTGATAATATTTGGTTGGATGCTGGACATTGTTAATTTTGTGTCTTGTGGTATTGGATTTTGTTGTAGTCATTTAAATATATCTGGGTTTTATTCTGGGAAATAATTAGTATACCAATATAATCCCTTTGAGACTTGCTTCTGAGCTTAGTAGATCAGTCTCTCGTTAAGGTTTAATTTCACCCCTTTATAAACACAATAAATTTATGAAGACTCTGACCAGTGTTCCATGCAATGGTAGGTTTTTCACTTTAGATGGTAGCACAGCAACTATTCTCAATCCCATATAAGCTTTGGTAATTGTTCTGTGCAATACTTTTCTTAGTTTCTCCCTTTGGTCTTGGGTCGTTTCCTTACACACTTGTGAACATCAGTAGGCAGACAAAAACTTGAGTTGACACCTATGCAGATATGTGGACTTCTCTTTCTGTGCAACTTCCTCGTCTCCATGATTCTGCTCTGTAAATTCAAGCTGCCTTGATTTCCCTGAACTGCAAACTTTGTTTCTTCAGTTTGATCCATTGGGCTCTGATGGGGTTCCCACTTCGTGCATTGTGATCTGGAAATTCTTAGCTGGTAAGCCAGGGCAATAACAGAGATCACCTTGTTTTGGGCTCTTCTTTTGGAGAACAGTCTCCTGCCCTCCTTGTTGTCCAATGTCTGAACGCTGTTGTTTTCTATATTTTGTGCAATTATATAGTTGTTAAAAGTGAGAAGTTAATCCTGACCCCATTACTCTATCAGGAATAGATTTGAAAGCCCAAGTGATAGCTTTCACATTATTTAAGTTTAGGAAAAACCTGGTTCATAGTATGCAGATTTGCTAAAATATTATAGAATTTCTGTAGTAGAATAAATATGTCCACAGATATAGAGACACTTTTTAAAAATAACTAAAGCAAACTTCTTCTAGAAAAGAAGCAATCCAACCTAGTGTAATTCTAGGAAAAAAATATTTCCACAAAGTTCAAGGATCAATTAAAATTAGGCTTAATGAATATAAGAAATAATCTGGGTAATGATACAAGTGCATTTGTCAACTAAGAAAAAAAGTTAAAGACCTACTGATATAAAAGAAATTTCGTACACTATCTTAGTCTTCAAAAAACTGTAATGTGTAACAACTGGCTCATTTTTACATCAATATGCTAAATTATTTATTAAATTGAGTCAAGAAATTATTCTCTAAAACAACCTTACCCAGGTACCCAGGCAAATCTCTATATGTACATATATATGTATATATATATTTTTTTTTCAACAAACTTAAATTTCTAGGTTTATTTTTCATAAATTATAAGAGCTCAGTTTGGTCATTAGCTATTTTAAATGCCAGTTATTGACGAATGTATTAACACTACACATATGAAAAGATTCTTTTTTGCAGAAATAGGTGCCATGTTTTAGGGAAGTGTCTATGAACACCTTATTCCTCACAGAGAAGACGTCTAAACATACAGTAAGACTTACATGTAATCAATGAGATAAGCCAAATATTAACCATTTGCATAAAAACTATAATGTGGAGTATGTTATCACAAAAGTGTCTCAGATGAAATGAACAATAGCCATTTGGATTAAAACTAATATATAAAACACATTATCAGAAAATCATCTAAATTTTCTGAAGGAATATTCAAGTTTCTAATGAAATATGTTACGTTAATATGTTAGGAACAGTCACTGGTATCAGTCCCAATCACTTAGACTAATGAGTATGGTACAATTCACCTACCCATTCTTACTTTTCATGCCCCTCACCCTACCACGCACAACTAGCATGGCCTTAATATAAATTAGTTAAGTCCTATATGTTAATGTTAATATTGTTAATTTACTAATTTTAGATTGTAGAACAGCTGTTATTTAAATGTTCACTACCTGTCAGAGTTTATACTAATCATTTTATATCTGTTTCCTGGTTATTCTTTATACAAAACTGAAAATTGGGATTATACTGATTTTAGAAATGAAGCTCTGAACAAGAGGGCTTAACTATTTTTATTGGTTTCTGCTGTAAATGGCAATTTCAGGTTAGAGCCCAGTTTTTTTTCCTGCCTTTTTCACTAATCCATGCTGCAGAGATATATTGTTATTTTAATTGATGCCCTTAACATTTCTGCCTCTTAAGATATTGTAGAGCTACATATGATAATACAGGCCAAAATTTGCCTAACTTGTAATTGTAAAGTCAGATGTTTCTTAGGTTTAATGTGACCCAGTTACTATGATAATACCCAGGATTACCATAGAAGGACACATTAAAACAGCATTTGTAATGCTGCATTGTGGTCATTAGATCATTAAACTATTTTTGCCAAATTGAGAAAAGTTCACATTAATTTCATTGATTTATATTCTATGCTATTGAAAAATATGAAACAAATTATATTGTTTATTTGATCTCAAAAAGTTGTCATTCTCTGTCAGTATAAGAATGCCACTTAAATATCCCATAATGGTTGCTACTATTTCCTTAAAGATTCAAGCATTAATGTATGATACTTAAGTAATTTCTAAAGTAGGATTCTTAAGCAGGGCTCCATTAATTCTGTGGGCTTGCATACTTGCAAACATAATTTTGTGTATATGAAATTTATGGAGTAATTACTATGTGGTAGGCATTGTTAAAAAGTTTTAACATACTGTAAATCCTAAACTACTTAATTTTAAAGTAACAGAGACAAGTAATTTTAAGAATACATCTGAATCTATTCTCTATCCTCACCCATAAGTATACTGTGTTCAGTGTTAAACTGTACACTTGATAGGATTTCAGCAGTGGAACTTATGTGCTTTGTTCAGTATTGGGACTTACAAAAAAAAGTCCCAAAGTGCTAAAAACTTATGAAACCTGGCTTCAACACAAAATCTAAAGTTCATTTTTATAGAAGGTGGGACTGAAGGGAGGGGTGATTTTCCAGCCAGCAAGCAGCCATGATTGCCATCTTCTCGTTTGATTCTATTATTGGCTGAATATGGATTGATGTACTTGTCTCCACTGTACCACTGTATAATGCATGAACATGATTACTGGGGTAATTTAGAAACAGGATGCCTTTAATCTTCTGCTCAGATCAATCAATTACAATACATAGGTTATAGAATATCCTATGATCTTACACTGAATCCTTAATAGAACTAATCTTAGAGCTAAATGGACTTGGAAAAAATGTGAAGCCCACAGTGATTGCTCATATGAACACAGACAATGGAACTTTAACCATCATATTGTGTAATTACCCAGAACCAATGAACAGAGACCACACTGAAGGTGGTAGGGAAAGAAAGAGTACTTTGGGGAACAAAAACTCACTTTTCCTCTTGAAGAAGCCACTTTTCCTCCCTTAAGGTGGAATTTCAAGGGTTTCCAGACTCAATAATCTGTGAAAGTTTGTATCGGACTCATAACTAGAGACATTAGCACTGTTACCTTCTGCATGTCAATACATCTTGTCATATGATAGATAAATGTGTTTCCAATGTGTGCATTTGGAAATGCCTGTTTCTCTTTAAAGCAATATTCATTCACTGAATTTACATGTGATTTGAAAAAAGTATTTTGCCATACAACCTTTCCATAGCTTAGTGTTGTGTTATTATGCCTTTATAGTGTACATGAAACCTTAATTACAATGCACACAATGTGTGGTGTGTTCATTTTTTTCTGGAGTCCTTGATGCATTTTGGGAGGAATACATTTGAGCTTGGGTTCAGCTGAGAAGCTAAGTAGAAAAAGAAGATATTTTAGAAATGGGATGCCAGTAGCCTTCTGTGTTTCTGCGGACATTCAGTGAAGACAAGTAGTCTATGTGAACATATCAGGGACACTTGCCTGAGTTTGCAGTTCTATTGTCTGTGGCTGGATGTAGACAGAGAGCAGTTGCTAACGGCATAGTCAGAGTCAGCACCATGGATAGCTCCACACGTTTAGTACCTGGGAGACGAACTCCTGTCGTTTCACAAGCCCAGCTGCAGTCAGCAAACAGAAAGATCTACTTTTACTGAAAACGGGGAGAAAATAAAGCCATACATTGGAGGAGCGTGCCTTTTTATATTCCGAGAGAGGGAACTTCACGGATTCAGGAAAGCTCAAGCTACCATAAGAGCCTAAGGGTTGTCATAGATTTCTTCTTTTCAAGTAAATCTAAACGGAAAATTCAACATTCCCAGGCAATGTTCCTGATTTATTTTCGTTTTTCTGATAGGAAAGATTGAGAATTGCTTAGGTTCTTTTTTTCTTTTCTTTTCTTTTTTTCCCCTTGGCTTGTGTTTTCTGGAGCATAAATAAAACTTATGTTTATTTCCTCGTTATTTATTACAATCCACATGACTCACCGTCTTAATTTAACCCTCCTTCTTAGCCCTTTGCAGTTCCATTCTCATTTTTTTCACTTCAGACTCCAAGGTTGTAACTGAAAAATTATGAACCCGAGTTACTCAAGGCACAGGCAAAGCAGGCTAATGGGCTGTGAGAACACCCAAAACTCCATCATGCAAATAGGTGTTTTGATAAGACCCTTATCGCCAGCAGAAACAAGAGATTTGTCCGTGTTCTAGTTCTGTAGGTTGTAGTGGTGGCAAATTCCATTTAGAGAAAGGGGCGTGGAAAGGGCTGACTACTTGGTTAAGGGAGGAGATGACATAAATGAAGGGAAAGAAGCATGAAAAACTAGAGAAACAACTTAGAAAACACCCTCCCCTGGCTTGGCTTGTCACATATGGTTTCCTAAGTCTCCAGGGGGACTATTTGGGCCGAAGTGTATGTATACCATGAGATTCCCGTGTTGGCAGGCTCTGAGAAGGAAGAGCAGAGAGGACTATTCTCTCCCTTGAACACTTTCCTATCATATACGAGGTGATTTCTTAGAAATGGTAGAAGAAAGCAGAATGGTGTCCCTAGTGTGTTCAGGAGATGAGTGGCATGGGAGGTCACACCAAGGCTGGTTAACTCTTAGCCCCACCCACCTTTTGTTCCTGCCCCCTCTTGCCCAGCCTCGCCCATTTCAAACTCCTTCCCTGTTTTGTACCAGTTGCTTATACAGTCTTTGGCCTTCTTATCTTTCTCGCAACCTGCAGCGCGGAGAGACCTCATCACCCCCAACCTTGCTCCTCAGGGGTTCAAGCAGTGAAACCGGGCATGCTCAGCGCGGCGCCAGCAGCCTCTAGTCTTTGGGAGGCGCGGCTCAGCGCCGGGCTGGGACAGAGTGCCAATTGAGCCCAGGCTTCAGCACCCACCTCCGCCGAGCCCAGGCTTCCGAGCTGCGCCCTGAGGCGAAACCTGCACCCTTCAGTGGTTCATCCTCAATCTTCAACCTCCTGAGCCACCAGGGCTTAGAAATAGTCTTCACTGAGGGACCGTTTTCCCACCTGTCTTTTCTTTGCAGCTAAGGGTGTTTTAGCTACCGCGGAGCGAGGAGCTCAGCAATGGGGCCCTGGGGCTGGTGGCCGTGGAGATCACCTTCCCAGAGTAGCTGTTTGTCACTGAGTTTTGGAGATTTCTTGGCTGGCTTCCGCTAAAGCACGCTTGAGTAATCCGAGCAGTGGCGGCGCCCAAGCTCCCGGGATAAAGGCAGCGTGTGTGTGTGTGTGTGTGTGTGTGTGTGTGTGTGTGTGTGTGTGTGTGTGTGTAGGGGGAGAGGGCGGGGATAGAAACGTCAACCACCCCCACCCCCCAGCCTCCTTTTCTTTCTCCCTTTCCTGCAAAAGCTGCCCAAGTCTTCCGTCCCGCCGCCGCCCCCCCCCCACCCCGCCCCTCCTTAGCCATCCTCACAGCTCTGGGCCACCGCCAGGTTAAGCCCATTTGCGCTGGGAAATCGACGCTGTTTGGGAGAAGAGAAACAGATCGATTGCCCTTGTGACTCCCCGCCCCCTCCCCACCGCACCCCGCCCCCCACCGCTCCCTCCCTCCTTCCCTCCCCTGCCAGCTCCCCTCACCCCGCCTCCTTCCCGCTCCCCACCCCCAAAGCCTCTCCCCCGCGGCAGTCCGGTGCGAGGCCCCCTCCGGAAGGTGAGGGGAATGGATTGGACTCCGGTGGGGAAAGCGGGTGTCTAGAAGTGGTGCTAATGGGAAGAGATTTCTGGTTTCAAAAGAGGATGCTCTGCCACAAAGAGCGGCTCGCGCGCTGGCCTGGGCTCTAGCCGAGGAGAGATCCCGGGAGAACTCCGGAGCTCGCGGGGAGCGCTCCTCGGAAGACCGGGGTCAACATGCCTGTTCGCAGGGGGCATGTGGCACCACAAAACACATTTTTGGGGACAATCATACGGAAATTTGAAGGGCAAAGTAAGTTCATTTGTTCTCTTCTCTCTCCCTCGCTTTCTGCTTTGATAGTGCACTTGGCGTCCGCCGCTTCCAAGCTGAGGAGACGGCAACTCCGGGGCTCTGTCAAGTTCAGAGGCTGTGAAACCGAGTCAGGAGGTTCGAATGGCAGCTCGAGTGTTCTGCCTGTGATATTAATTTTGATTTACATTTTAGATTATGGTCTCCATTATAGGAGGCAATTTGATCCTCCTCTCCCACTGCTCCATTATCTGCCTTGCTACTTAATGCCCTACTCTTCTACTATCTTACAGGGAACGTACTAGTGTAACATGGGTTTATATTTTGTGGCCGTTTTATTGTAGACTTTCAGAAAGTCAGGAGCAGGGCAGAGCATACTATTGGAACAAGAGAATGTTAATGGTAGCAGCGATGTAAATGGCTATGCAAACTGTATTTTATTACCTTGGTTAAATTGCAAGGCTGTGGTATGACAGGGATGCTTGCTTTTGCTAGTTTATAGAAGCTAAACTTTGCATTGAATCAATGCAAATCCAAAGCTGGATAATTTGGGAAAAGTAATATCTGATCCGTGTTGATTCCCAAGGCAAACAGTTCATTATTTAAAGAATATTTTTGTCCCTTCATTATCCCCTTAAATTTCCACTAGAAATTTAAAAATTGAAGTGTAATAAGTAAATCGCACAAAGACTGAATGCAGAGAAATGTAATATTATCATATGCACTAATTATGAGGAATAAATAATTGTTATATAAATACATTAATTTTAGATCCTATACTTGTTCATTTATTTTTGACATTTCCTTAAAACTACATTAACACACATTTATTTTTGTGCATTATGCAGTTATTTTGGCACTGCATTTAGTGATGGGAGGATATAGTACTTTGTGTTCAAAATAAACTTGTGTATCCTGTTTCATATTTTATTTGGGAATAGTAAACATAATTTGTGATCAGAATTAATAAGCCCTTTGTACTAAAATCCCTACTACTATACAAAAATGCAGGGTCCCCCAAAGTAAATGTGAAAAGGTGATAACATGATATTTACTGTGTGTGTGTGTAAATATTTTTGTCTTCTGGATAATATATATTATGCAAAGCTGAACCTTTGCATTATTAAACTACTAATTAATGTGAAATAATTTCATTGCTAATAGTTTTTTTTTTTAAACATGACGTGTGTAGTATGCCTTAGAGAGATAGAGAAAAGCCAAATCCAGGAATAATAACTACTTTAAGAAAGTTGTACTCTAAGGGCCAAGGTTGAAATGAGGAGCCTGACAGCTACAGGATGCTTCACTGTTTTGGCATCGAAAATACCTTACGATTAAATGGCATTCTGGAACTATCAATGGGCCAGCTGCTTCTCTGAGTGTGCATTAGGACCCTTGAGAGTTACAGGGCTTGAGAACTAGACTATTTGGGAAATTATATTCTCAAAATTTGAAGAAAAGCTTATTAATACTTTTTGTTAAAACTACTTAGGACCATTAATTTCTTATTTAGAGTTTTTTTCCTTTTAAAATCTGGTCAGTTAGCAATTTGGGAAGCACCTGCATTTCAGATCTCCTATTATGCAACAAATTGTTCCAGTGTTTATGAGAATCTTGAGGAAGCTTTTTACAAGATGCCTTACTATCTTTTTATTACAGATAAAAAATTTATCATTGCAAATGCCAGAGTGCAGAACTGTGCCATCATCTACTGCAATGATGGGTTCTGCGAGATGACTGGTTTCTCCAGGCCAGATGTCATGCAAAAGCCATGCACCTGCGACTTCCTCCATGGGCCCGAGACCAAGAGGCATGATATTGCCCAAATTGCCCAGGCGTTGCTGGGGTCAGAGGAGAGGAAAGTGGAGGTCACCTACTATCACAAAAATGGTAAAGTTTATCTATTTAAGATTCCTTCCGTTTTATTCCATTACAATGAAATTTTGACAATTGATTACTGAAAGTTCATAGTCAGAGAAGCCCCTAATATTCAATTGGAGATATATGATTTGCTTGTAGTGTTGCAGGATTAAAGAAATGTGGAGACTCTCATTAGTGGACTAGTAGGGACAATTTCTTTTTTGAATAAGGGTACTCTGTACTCTTCAAAAGTCCAGTAACTTAATGTCACTGAGGACAAAATGCCACAAATCAATCTTACTGTCTTCCCTAAGGAATAACTTAAAAGCCAATAATTTCCTGGTTGCGTTGATACGCATTGAGTAGGAGAGAAATAAGGTTTTATTTGCTTGAACTTGAAAATATTTCACAAAGTCTTATAGAAAAATGTATATCTGTTACTGTTATAGATGTTTCTTGGCTCTTCAGCTTTATTTGGTAGACAACACCTCCTGTTTCTTTTGATCCTTTTTATATAAGATTAAGGATGATATATAGGAACTTATAAAATTGGTCTAGTAAACCTATGTATATTCAAATGATAAAGCCTGTTCATGTATTCAAGATTTGTCCTAAGGTAAGAAATGGAGAAAAGGAACTATGATATGTAGAATTATTAGTATTCATTTTTATAGCTGCAGCAAAACTGGCATCTGAAACTTAAGGTCATACCTCAACTTCAAGGGCACTCCTCCTTCTTTTAGGCTTGCTATGGGAGCATAAACATGTTAGACCTGTAATAGTCCTCAAAGAAATGGGCATGCATTCATTATATACATAATATATGTATGTTAACTCACATGTATGAATATTCAGATATACCCATTTTAAAGTATATACATTCTCAAATGTGAACACTTAATGATATCTGACAATTTAGAGCTTAAAGATAAATCAATTAAAAATGCATGTTATAGTTTGTTTTGTTGATATTGCCTTATCATTTTTTAAATTCCATTGATAGAAATCAGTGAGGCAGAGGGGTATCTAGTCAGATTTTTAGGTAACTCTTAAGACTTATAAACGAGTAAATGAGTGATGTGTTATAGCTTATATCATATAATGACTCATCATTTGGTCAAATACATTCTGACAGGGAAAAGGTTTAGCTCTTCCTCTTATTTTCTTATAATTAAGTATTTCATGATAGAAAATGTACAACTCTTAATTACTGGATTTTCCTTAGCATCATCTTAAGTGGGTATGAATAACAAAGTGTGACTGGAACAGGTTTGTATAACTTTGGATTAATCTGGAATGAAATCAGTTATATCATTACCAATCAAAATAGAGATAGGTTTTAAAGTTCTCATTTTCCCCCTAAGTTTCAATCAGTAGGGTTGGCGTACTAGAAATAGCTTAATTGCTCTGTTGTCTTGAAAGCATTTCTTGGACAGAGGCTCTCACTACTCAAATGCAGTTCATCTTTTTTTGTGTGTGTATCTGATGCCAACAGTTGAATGTCTGACATTTTTTCCCATATGAGTATCTATCACGATGTCCCATAGTCTGTATTGTGGTTACTGTAGGGTGTGTTGGTCCTAATGTTTTCTGGTACATTTAAGAATTTTTTCAACTTGTAGAATTTAAGTATAAAATGAATCTGGACTGTATGGATCACTTAGATACTAACTATATTTTTCAGACCATATTTTCAGATAGAAAAGAGTGTTATTTATTAAACTGCAAGTAAAATGATGATGTTTGGAAGCCTAGTTTAACTTGTACAATGTGACTGTGTAAAATGATCTCAAAACACCTTTAAAAACCAATGTAATGTGGAGTCACAAACATGGATGTAAAAATTTCTACAGTAAAAGTGCTGGTACATTGACTAATGCAAATCATACCATCAGTGATTTGCTTGGTTACATGAATTAAAACCTCCTTGTTTTAGACAAGGAATCTTTATTTGGAAGCTTGTTTAGGTACACAAATATCAACCTTTGGTGATAATTTTGATTCTGTTGCCTTCATTTTCAGTTGTGACTCAATCTACAAGGGCTTGAGTATCCTCAGAGTCAATGACAAATGCTGCCTATTTTGCTTTTATTGATATGGGGAACATGAGGTGATGGGCCAGCTTTTTCTTTTTTTCCAAAGAAAAATATTAATTTGAATGACCTTTGTAGATTGAGAAGACACAGTTAGACTTATTTGCGCTGAATGTAATAAACTTGTGTTTTTGCTACTAGTTCAGATACCTTGAATAGAATCTTCTGAGTGTATTAGTTTTATTCACATGGCAACTGCAAAATCAGTCAGGGCTTATGAAGTTCAAATGTTTTGAAAGTCTTACCTGCCAGCCACTCAACATTTACAAAAGCAGGAAAGGACAAGATCACCAACATTTTCATTGGTTTGTTTTCCAAAGTTTCCTTAATTCTTTATTATTGAGGTCATTTACTTTTGAGAGGTTCTTGGTTTCGTAAGTATATGCAGTAAATGCTTCCTTTATTTATGCTTTATTTAGCATTTCATTGTAATATGAACCGTGATGCAATAAGCACAATGAACAAATTAACAAAAAGTTGAGATATACTGTTTCCACTTTTTCCATTCACTCACATTGGAGTAACAAAAATATGCCCATGGCATTATTTCTGAAAGCTTGTTTTCCAAAGTGACCCAGAGGCTTTATAGCAGTTTAAACTTTTGATCTATGCAAGGAGTTCACATTGACGTGGTGTATGGTGAGCTGCATGATCACCACTGTGAAGCAATGCTTCCTACAATATTCCTTTATGTGATTTTACCAGGTACAGTTGGGCTTGCTGTTTACCAGAATATCAATTTTTTAAAACCTAGTTAATTTGCAGTAGGAATATTTGACAACCCTTCCTTTGAGGATTCTATTTTACAGCTTAAGTCACTATTGCATAAATCATTCTTGACAGCTGTGAAATATTGCTTGAGGTGATAAAGCTGTAAATCTTTTGACATAAAACTCTAATTATACAAAACTATAATTATGCTGAAGCTTATATAAGGATGGGCATGTATTTTAAAGCATAATACATGTACTTTAAAAACACCTTTTAAGCAATAGTGATTGAGAAATAGCAAACACTTCAGCTATTAACTAGCTCATAGTTTGAACATGATGTTAATAGTAAGGTAACAGAAGAACAATTTAGTTGGTCATCCTTTAATTTATTGCTCATCTGGTTTGGGGTGTGTCATGGAACAGAGCTAGCTAGTTGACGTGCTAAACTGCTTCCATCACATCTAGATATGTGATTTTTACCTTAAATTATCAAACCACTCTAAACATTTGGAAAAATCAAAGTAAGTTTCTCCAACAGAAATAAATGTCTTAACTCAGTAGGAAAACAGGACTTAAAATGCATTATTTTTAGAGGTCAGAGTGTTTCTGTATTTTTGCCACTATGCTTTCAGACATAGTGCAATGGCAACTTTTTCTTTTTTTTTTTTTTAGCAAATCAGAAATGTCCCTATCTTTGTGTTGCTTTTAAAGAACTAAAGGATGAGAAGGGGCTGAGGGAAGTCCTTTTCTGATCCAGTCAGACCAGATCCAGACAGGGCACCAGTCATGCTGGGACCAGTACAAAGTTCCAGAGGTATTGTTTGATTCAACTCAACTCAAAAGAGGTTTTGGTTTGGTAAGATTGAATCTACCATCTCTAAGAATTATGAGAAAAGGCCTTATAGAAAATGCTGTGTTGTTAGGAGTAAAGGTGAAGATGCATACCGAGTGCCACCTCTCTCTCAGGTAAGGTCTTAGGCATTAGAGAAACAGTAGGAGGAGATGCAAAGGAGTATCCACCCTTATCTCTGCTTTCAGGATGTTTGAATCATAGAGTGACTAATGTGCATTTCCATCTTCTAAACCCCAAGATGTTTTCTTGAAATTATTTTTAAAGAAAAACACTATATAGACTATGAATTGAAGAAGCTTTTATATAAATGGAGACCAGAATTTAGGGTTAATTACCACTCTTCCTCTGTTCCCCAAATCTAAAATAAACTTGTCTATGTGTATTTCCTCTCACCTTTTGTCACTATACATAATACAAACTTATTAAAGAAGCAGTGTAGTTTAGTTAAAATTTTAATAGCTCCAAAATAAATTTTATAATAGCTTTATATGTTATGTGGCATGCAAATATTCAGCCCTCTTAATTCCTGAATTGTATAGTAGAGATAAAGATGGTAGTCTTTAGAGAAAAATAGAAATATATTTTGTGTGCGTGTAAGTCAAGCAACAAGAAAGTTTTCCAGGGAGAATCTTGCCTAGAATGTGTTTCGGTGTTTATTTAAACTTTCAGTTTATACATTTTCATGCTCCATCATAACTAAACTTCATAACGTTTCATGGACTCTAGTTATTGTATAGAATTTAGGTTTGATCAATTGTATTTGTTGATAAAATAAGAATTCTCAAGAAACACTCCTCCTCACAGTTTGAAAATTTTATTTCAGTATTGTCCCAAGTGAAAACAAAATGTTCTAAAACTGTGGGTCGGCTCTGTTCATCAGCCCTTTTCCCCACCACCAGCACCATACCTCTAAACAGGTTTGGTGCTGAAAAGAAGCTGTCTTGTCTGCCAGCTTGAGGAATAACTACTCAGTTACCTTCTCACCCAAGGGGCTTGAGAACAGGGTCAGCTTAGGGCTATAGGCATAGGCTAGACGTAGCGGGAGGAACCGACTTCTCTGGTTTCTATTGGCTTCCAATGTTGTTTTTATTTTTATTTTTTGGCTATAAATAGTCACTAAATCAATTACTGGTGGTCAGCGATAGAGCGAGTCCTAGGATAATTGATTCACAGGGAAGTAGCAGTTGGAGTATAAAATGTTAAGACATCAGCATTCATCTGGCCATCTGATCTAGAAACCTCAGGGTCATTTTCTGTTGTCTGCTCTCTGTTCTCCCTAAACCCAGTTGGTCACCAGTTCCTTTCAATATTTACATCTGAAATATCTCCTAATGCCAACGCCACGTCTCCATCACTGCCAAGTGCTCTGTTGAAGCCCTCTTCATCCTTCATCCTTCTTCTGGAGGATTGAGGACTGAAGCTTCCCTCCCTTTACAATTCATTCTCTACAATACCATCAGAGAGCTATTTCTGAAATAAAAATCACATACCACTGATGACTTATCAGAGCCAAAAGTCATTGTAAATGAATTTCATGTACTAAATAATGACTACAACAATCCCATAAGATATATGCTCTTATTATCCTTATTTTATGAGGAGAACCCTGCACCTGCAAGAGATAAATTCGCCAAATCACACTTAAGTGGTGATGCCCAAGCCCTTAAAAACTTTTCCATATTTTCTGCTCAAAGTACTTGGGTCATGCCTTGGCTTAAAAAGCTATCTTAACTCCTTAAAACTCTCACTAATAAAGTTCTGGACTCTTTAGTATGATATTTGGTGCCCTCAGAGTTGAATTCACTTGGGTTTTTAAGTAAGGTGTGTCAGACACCCAGCTCTGACAGTAACTTGATCAAGTTTACCTTCTTGGTGCCTCAGTTTCCTTTTCTGATATATATTTGGAGAATAACATCTACTTTGTTAGGCTGATTGAACGTTTTATATAGAACAAAGTACATAGCATTATTTATGGTATGGTTTCTTGCCCATAATATGTGTTTGATTAATATCAATTAGTTGAATATCTTGCAACTCCATTTCTCCTACAAATCTTATGTTCCCATAATACTGGACCGCTCAGAGTTTCTCAAAGAAGGCATGTGCTTTTATTTCACCAAGGCTTTGTTCACCCTTCAGAAGTCTTCCTTTACCTATAATAAATACTGCAAAGTCTCTGTGATGGGATTGCATTTCCCTCAGCTTCTCACCCTAAAGAAAACATTATCATCCTTCCAAAGACAGATCAAAACAAATCTCTGTGATGTTCTTCCTGATGCCCCCACTGCCTGTTCCTGAACATTAACATTCCTCTGTATCTCTACAACTATTAGTTCTCGACTCCAGGGTAGCACCCCTGGGATGTGCTACATGTCATTATATATTATTGTAGTTAATTCTGAGCTCATTCAAAGAAAATACCAAGTCTTATTAATTTCAATGTCCAGAATGTATGGAAGACTGCCTAGTATGAACCACGTGCTCAATTAGAATTCACACAAAGAACACAGAGAAGATAAGAAATGGAACCATAGAGCTGGGGAAACAAGAAACAGATTAACATCAGGAGATGTTGCGCAAAGTGTGTTACAGGGAAACTGTGATGTTTTGATTTTTCTTATTTTCTTATTTTTTAAACATCTTTATTGGAGTATAATTGCTTTACAATGGTGTGTTAGTTTCTGCTGTATAACAAAGTGAATCAGCTATACGTATACATATATCCCCATATCCCCTCCTTCTTGTGTCTGCCTCCCACACTCCCTATCCCACCCCTCTAGGTGGTCACAAAGCACCGAGCTGATCTCCCTGTGCTATGCAGCTGCTTCCCACTAACTATCTATTTTACATTTGGTAGTGTATATATGTCCATGCCACACTCGCACTTCGTCCCAGCTTACCCTTCCTCCTCACCGTGTCCTCAAGTCCATTCCATTGGACTACATCTGCGTCTTCATTCCTGTCCTAACCCTAGGTTCTTCAGAACCATTTTTTTTTTTTTTAGATTCCATATATATGTGTTAGTATACGGTATTTGTTTTTCTCTTTCTGACTTACTTCACTCGGTATGACAGACTCTAGGTCCATCCACCTCACTACAAAAAACTCAATTTCATTTCTTTTTATGGCTGAGTAATATTCCATTGTATATATGTGCCACATCTTCTTTACCCATTCATCTGTTGATGGACACTTAGGTTGCTTCCATGTCCTGGCAAACGTAAATAGAGCTGCAATGAACATTGTGGTACATGACTCTTTTTGAATTATGGTTTTCTCAGGGTATATGCCCAGGAATGGGATTGCTGGGTCATTATGTTTGTTCTATTTTTAAGTTTTAAGGAACCTCCATACTGTTCTCCATGGTGGCTGTATCAATTTACATTCCCACCAACAGTGCAAGATGGTTCCCTTTTCTCGACACCCTCTCCAGCATTTATTATTTGTAGATATTTTGATGATGGCCATTCTGACTGCTGTGATGTGATACCTCATTGTAGTTTTGATTTGTATTTCTCTAATGATTAGTGATGTTGAGCATCCTTTCATGTGATTGCTGGCAATCTGTATATCTTCTTTGGAGAAATATCTGTTTAGGTCTTCTGCCCATTTTTGGATTAGGTTGTTTGTTTTTTTGATATTGAGCTGCATGAGCTGCTTATATATTTTGGAGATTAATCCCTTGTCAGTTGCTTCATTTGCAATATTTTCTCCCATTTTAAGGGTTGTCTTTTCGTCTTGTTTATGGTTTCCTTTGCTGTCCAAAAGCTTTTAAGTTTCATTAGGTCCCATTTGTTTATTTTTGTTTTTATTTCCCTTTCTCTAGGAGGTGGGTCAAAAAGGATCTTTCTGTGACTTATGTCATAGGGTGTTCTGCCTATGTTTTCCTCTAAGAGTTTGATAGTTTCTGGCCTTATATTTAGGTCTTTAATCCATTTGGAGTTTATTTTTCTGTATGGTGTTAGGGAGTGTTCTAATTTCATTCTTTTACATGTAGCTGTCCAGTTTTCCCAGCACCACTTATTGAAGACGATGTCTTTTCTCCATTGTATATTCTTGCCTCCTTTATCAAAGATAGGGTGACCATAGTTGCGTGGGTTTATCTCTGGGCTTTCTATCCTGTTCCATTGATCTATATTTCTGTTTTTGTGCCAGTACCATACTGTTTTGATTACTGTAGCTTTGTAGTATAGTCTGAGGTCAGGGAGCCTGATTCCTCCAGCTCTGTTTTTCTTTCTCAAGATTGCTTTGGCTATTCGGGATCTTTTGCGTTTCCATACAAATTGTGCAATCTTTTGTTCTAGTACTGTGAAAACTGCCATTGGTAGTTTGATAGGGATTACATTGAATCTGTATATTGCTTTGGTAGTATAGAATTTTCACAATGTTAATTCTTCTAATCCAAGAACATGGTGTATCTCTCCATCTATTTGTATCGTCTTTAATTTCTTTCATCGGTGTCTTATAGTTTTCTGCATACAGGTCTTTTGTCTCCTTAGGTAGGGTTATTCCTAGGTATTTTATTCTTTTTGTTGCAGTGGTAAGTGGGAGTGTTTCCTTAATTCCTCTTTCAGATTTTTCATCATTAGTGTATAGGAATGCCAGAGATTTCTGTACATTAATTTTGTATCCTGCTACTCTACCACATTCATTGATTAGCTCTAGTAGTTTTCTGGTAGCATCTTTAGGATTCTCTATGTATAGTATCATGTCATCTGCAAACAGTGACAGTTTTACTTCTTTTCCAATTTGGATTCCTTTTATTTCTTTTTCTTCTCTGATTGCTGTGGCTATAATTTCCAAAGCTATGTTGAATAATAGTGGTGAGAGTGGGACACCTTGCCTTGTTCCTGATCTTAGAGGAAGTGGTTTCAGTTTTTCACCATTGAGAATGATCTTGGCTGTGGGTTTGTCATATATGGCCTTTATTATGTTGAGGTATGTTCCCTCTATGCCTACTTTCTGGGGAGTTTTTTTCATAAATGGGTGTTGAATTTTGTTGAAAGCTTTTTCTGCATCTATTGAGATTATCATATGGTTTTTATCCCTCTTTTTAAATGTGGTGTATCACATTGATTGATTTTTCTATATTGAAGAATCCTTGCATTCCTGGGATAAACCCCACTGATCATGGTGTATGATCCTTTTAGTGTGCTGTTGGATTCTCTTTTCTAGTATTTTGTTGAGGATTTTTGCATCTATATTCATCAGTGATATTGGCCTGTTGTCCTTAGAAACAACTTTCACCTTAATTGTATTAATGGACCTATGTCTTTGCTTAATAAACTAAGGTATTAAATAATCTTCATAGCCTATAACTATGTAGATAACTAGAAAAATATTTAATAAAGAGAAGAGCTGGTAACTAGGAATTATTAAGCTGTTACCCGTGTTCACTTGCCACCAAATGAAATGTCACTCACTAGTGTCTCCAATAATATCTGTGTAATAGCCAGACAAAAAGTTCTCTTGTTACTTGAATTCATTGCTATGTTTGACACAGTTACCCCTCCGACTATACAAGTTACGCAGTATTGGCATTTTATATCTAGTAGAACATCTCATCCCTCAATTTTTCCCTTGAGAATTCTTAATTGGTAGTGAAGCTTGATCTCAGGGTCACTCATTAATGAGTGTTAAATCTACAATAATAAAGTTAGCTTATTAAAAACAATACAAATAATAATTATTATTATTGTCAAACGAACATTTTCTCTCTCTTTACTCTGCTGTCTACATTATTTAGCAAAATTATAGAACTACCAAGAAGCAATGAAATCAGGCAGTAGTAAGACATTAATCACCATAGTGAGGAAATTTGTCCTATTACTGAACAATTAGGAAGGTCAAATTACCACTTGTCACAGATGTGTTACAAGAAAACCGAGCACCAGGCTTCTATCATTGTGACTGAACATTTCATATCTTCCTCTTGCTTCTTTAATTTGTATGAAATATCTAATTAAGAAAATCAAAGTACTCTTTCTGTAGACAGTTAAATTGCTGTTGAGGCAGTCCCACACCCTTTGCTCAGTTAAGTGGATCTGTGTGTGTACAAGCTCTCCTTTTTGTGGTTTCCACTGTTTTGTGGAGTGTCTCGCACTACTTTTTACTTCTAAAAATGGTAAAATAGCCTTAGCTGGTGCTTGGTGGATAAGAATTGGGGAGAAGGAGTGAGAGAGGACTGGGGTGTATTTTGGACCTTAGTCCCGCTCAGTTTCTAAAATAACCTCAAACTGGACTGCACTGCTGGGCAGGGCTCTCCGAGCCATGCTGCTTTGGTTCACCTGCTTTTTCCTCCAGGACAACCAGTCAGAAGACATTGTTACAGCAGGTGGAATCTCACCATTGCTGGTTTTGTTGTCTCCTTTTTTCCTTCTTTCCTGAGAATCATTAGGACTGTTTCTATTGTCATTCACTGTTTTGATAGGACATTAATTCTTGCATGTTGTTTGAAATATTGGTTTTGAGAAACATGTAATAACTGCATGGGTTCAAGACAACTTAAAATGACTATCTCTTTGTATACTGACCTCTGTGTTCCAAACACCCTTCTTAATTCTATTCAGTGAAATCTGTATTAATGACTCAAGATGATGGGCGTGATGACAAAAATTAAAGTACAAAATTTGTGGTGCTTTCATAATCAATTTCTCAAAGATCAAGTAAAGAACAAAATCTAGGAAAAACTAAATAAGGTATTTATATGTAAAAAAAACTATTTGTGTTAGAAAAGATCACCTATTGAAATCACAGCCCTAAGGGCTTTGAATATACTAATTAAGACTGCATTAATTCAGTAAATGCAACATGCAACATTATATGTTGTGTGACTAATTTTTAAACACGTTCCAATTTACTTCTCTTAGCTAAATTAGTTAAATTTTCTTCTGGTTTTGCTAAAAATTTCCATGTACACCATCCATTTTCTTTAATCGTGTTAATCAGTTAATGTTTAGCTACACATTTATTTAGGTCTTTTATATACATGGTTGTGCCCTCTGGGTTTTAATTCTTCTGGTTGTAGTTCATGGACCATAGTCCTCCACCCAATATAGATCTTTTCCCAAAGGATTAATGTTAATTGAGTTCCAATTCTGTACAGGCTCTTTATGTAAATTACTTTATCTGATTTTCATGACAGCTGTGGGAGTAGACATTATCCCACTTTACAAATTAACATGAACTTCAGAGTAAAGTGCTGATGACCACAGGGCAAAGTGGAGATGAGGTTTAAAATCTAGATTTGTCTATGCTTGCAAACTTTGTTGCCTTCAAATGATGAACTTTTTAAACCTTACTCTACCCCATCTTATATGTTCTAATTCTAGTTATTAATCATAGATTCTTACTGATTGTTTGAGGTGTGAATCTGATTAATTTAATTTGCACCAAAGGGTGAATGAATGAATGAAGCAAGCTTTATCCTAGGTATTTTGTATTTTAAACAGGACGATCATTGAAACTTAGTCTCTGTTTGGCAGGATGTTCGATTTCAGTAGGTTGGCGTGTGCCTGTAATGTTTGTATTATTATTAATGGCACTCTTTTTTACTCTTAAATGTGTCTCTGTTTTGGGCTGTCAACTTAGGTTTGGGGCACATTTTTACTTAAGGCCCCCTCAGCTACTATGTGTCTATTTCCTTATCCAGGAAATCCAGAAGAAAATGCATAGGGTAGTGTGATTCAGGAGCAGAAGCCCTAATGTATTCTTATCCTCTCTCCTTCCTACAACAAGGTTTTATTTCCTGGCAAAATTATGTGATTTAACAAAATTCACCAAAGTATTTAAAAGGGAAATCTAATTTACTGGTATGAAGAGGGTTTGGTTTATTTAAAACATCTCCAACTTTTTTCATCTTGGGCCAAATGTCAGACTCAGTTCGTGCTACACACCCTACGATCTTGTGCCTTCCAGCTCCTCCCAGAGCCTGCCATTCTCTCCTTTACATGATCTCTAAATTTCTCAAGCAACCTTGTCCACAGTTCCTAACATTTTTCCCCCTTGTCTCTACAAGAACACCTATGAAATTTTCTTGTAATAATTTGTTTCTATGTCTGTCTCTTCCACTCAAAGTTAAACTGTCTGAAGGGACTTATCAACGCACTTATTTTGAAAAGGGAGGAAATGGAAAGAGAGCAAGAAATTAATTTAAAAGAACCCAGGAATACACCTGTTGACTGATGAAAATGTCAGGTAGCACATTCTAGAGAAGTCTCACTCATACAACATCCTGTGCCTAGATACGGGAGTTGTAAAAATTAACAACTTATGTTGTTTATTAGTTGAGTAATTTAACTTGCTGCCATGTGGCTTGTATCTTATGAAACAATTTGTTCTAGTACTCAATAACCTGTAGCTTTTTCTAAAAAGACATAACAACCAATCAACCTTCTTCAGTTCACCTAGAAGGAGAGAGGTAAATGGTTAGGGCAGTCCAGATAGATCCTTAATGTCTACACAGTCAGCTGATTCTGGTGGGGCAACCACAGGTCAATAAAAGGGAGAATATGTCTACATGTTCTTATAATAATGTATGCAAATTTGCAAGCCATTCTAGCTGTCCCTGGATCATCTTAGTTGAATACACGTGATCAAATACTCATAAAACCTTGCAATTATTCTGATGTCTTTTCCTGCTGTGTTTCTCCACACACTGAATACAGTCTCAAACTTCCATGTGTCTCCAAACACGTTTAATTCTTTTGCCCCAACTCTGAGTCATGGATTGAGATTGTAAGGTCTGTATGGTATCAGCAGACACTTCATCAGTCACATCCTGATACAGGATTTCACCACCTCAGTAAGGACTTCATGTCTACTGTCTCTCAATGTGGTGTAACTGGAATGTCAAAAAATTAGAAAATAAGAGAATAGATAGAAAAAAACCACCTATAATGTTGAACCTAAGAGATAGCCACTGTTAAAATGATGGCATGTATTGTCTATAATTTTTCTACCAAAGACACATACACTCACATATGCACACACACCCACTTTTGTTTTATATGATCAGGATAGCATTATATATACCAAACTCTAGCCTGTTTTCCTCACTGAAAACTTTATCCTGAATGTGTATATACTTTAATGATTGTATAATCTTTATAACATGTCCAGTCCATAAATTATTTTAATATTCACAAAGTATTCCATTGAAGGAAATAACATATTACCAACAATACCCTATTATTGAACACTACCATTTCCAACTCTTCACAATTGTAAAAACATACTAATTTTTCCTTTGTATATACTACTAGAAGTGTAATTGCTGGTTAAAACAGTATGTGTACCTAAAAACCTTTGGCACCTCCTGTCAAATTATATTCCACTTAATTGCACATTTTCTGTGTATAATAAAATTGATATTCGTCTTAATTTTTGTTGACCAATAAAAATAGTATCTTATTGTCTGATCACTGAATTTAACCCCAAATTGTTATTGAAAAATGTATAGAAAATATTTAGAGCTAACAGTGCTCAATATTGCCAAACCTATGGAGCTATGGGAATGTCCTGTCTAGATGCCCCTCCCCACACCATGGTCCATCTTCCAAAAACTGCTTTTCACATTCATATTTTCATTCCAGTAATTTGCTGGCAGTTTTCCAAGTCTTGGATTCAGAAACTAGTACCCATTTTTGACTATCTAGCAGTGTTCCTTGAATTTTTTCTCCTTTCTATTTAGAATGAGTTGGATTTTAAGTTATTTTCAGTATTGCTTATTATCTATGAAAATTATGATGAAAAGCTTGATTAGTGAAAAGTTTTTATTCAATAACTCACATTTGAATATATCTACATATACATAAATATATTCAAATTTTTGTAGTTTTGTTTAGATTCAAGTGATAGGCATGAAAGGTAATAAATCTGTAATAAATAAACTTTCAGCTAGGATACCATGTAACAGAAATGAAATATACTTATAAGTGGTATCAATTACTCAAAATTACACAATAGTGTGTGAGGAAATATACAAGCAACAGAAACTCAACATAGTATTAGATGAGCTGCTAACTCTATCCCAGTATAATACTACCAAAGTGACTGCAGAGAAAGATCGCTCTCTTCCTAGGTTGCAGAGGAACTTAATCAAGACATGCAGAGCTCAGGTAATCTCATCTTTCTAGCTGTGATGCAGTTCTTGGGTCTTCCCTCCAGGTGTTCTTTGTAATGAATATCACTTAACCAAGACACAGTAGGATATATAGATTCCTAACCTGCTATTCTCCGAATTTGCTCCCCGAATGAAGCACTACACAAAAATGTCACTAATCATGCACAGCCCCAACTGTCCTGTGCATTGGCTTCTATTCAGTTCTCATTCTATAATTGCAGGACTTGTTTCTTTGTGCAGTTCATGTTTCTAGAGTTGAGCAGAAGGTGTCCTACTGAAATTTCACACCCCCCAACATTCATTATTTTAAATATATTCAGAACAATGTGAGTAAAGTGCAAGTTACACAACATTTGTTTTAATTATTGGCTCCTTCAAGGATGCCAATAACTTCAATGATGAATTTCCCTCTGGAGCATAATTAATTTAAAAGAGTTCTGTTAGTACTTTTTATTATTAATCTAAATTTTTTGAAAATGTGAGGGATAGTGATTATGCTCTCTAAATCTTTACCAAGTAAGAATTTTATAATATTCTGGCTTTTTCTTCAATAATAGAAAATAGAACTAAATGTCTGGTTGAACTACAGTTCAGCTATAGAAATGAAAATTAATCTCAAGTGTAAACAAATAGGCGAGTAATTTCATAAGTACTTCCTATGTGGCATTTGAAAAATCACTAGTAACAATAAAAATTTTTTTTCAGAAGAGAGGGCTTACAAATTTTAGCTAGAATATCTGAGGTTATAGAACTAAAATATTAAAATATAAAAAATGAAGGTGAAGCCAACCTTCTAATTATTTTAGCTGAATATTGAAATACCCAGAAAAAACAAACAAGAAATTCCAGGCATTTTCTTTTCATTCTGGCAGAAGTAATACGTGCTAACTTCTGTTAAAGATTCCAAGAAATATGCACTAAAAAAAGCAGAAAACTTTTTCTGAAGTAATGAGATTATAATATAACCAGGCAGGGCCTTCTTGCTCCCAATTCCATTGTTCCAAAATTGGAATAATCACCCCCTCCCTATCCCTACACCCAGTTTATCTATAACTCAAGTGAAAAATCAGATCCTGGAATTTTTTCTTTTTGTTGATTTTAGTTTATTTATATCTGTGTACACTGGAATCTTGCTAATGAGTTCAAAGACTGGGCTTGCAAAATTATCTATGGTAACTTATATGTTATTCTATAACTGGGATGAATGAAGTAGTAGAGTGTGGTATGAGCACTTCAACTGATATTAATAGTAACTATCATTCACTGAGCACTTACAGTGTGTCAGTACTCTTCTGAAATCTCATTTTTTCTTAATCCTCATGACATCTTATGAAGTAGGTATTTGATTATTCCCATTTTCCAGATTGAAAAGCTTTAGTCAATAAGCTTTCTCAAGGCTACACAAGTAGCATATAACAAAGCTGTGATTTAAGTGAAGGTTGTCTTCTTTCAGAGCCTGAGCCCTCAGAACTCTACTGTACCACCTCAAACCCCTCCTGTCCATGTAGGGTCTCTAAAACACAGTGCACCCATATTTGACATAGAGTCACCTTCCATCTTGATAGAAAAATGTAAAGTGTTTCCGGATTTTAAACATTTAAATGTTTTAAATTTGGAGGCTCCTAATCTTCTCTCAAATGCATTTAGACAAACACTTCTGGTGTTTCAGAAATACTTTAAATTCACCTCTTTCCCCATTGCCTAAAGTAGCTACTCAACAAATAATTTCTTTAAATAAATAAATGAATGAATTAAACTTGGGGCAAACTCTCTGAACATTTGATCTGTCGGTTACTTCTTCAATTATGTGGAAGTTGTCTCTTGCCTATTTGAAACAAATGATAAAGAAGGAGCATAGCATAGTGGCTAAGGTCATGGACTCTGTAGTCAGGTGCTTGGGTCTAAATCCTGAAATATTTATCGTGTGATCTGCAAGTTGTCTAATTGCCCTGTCCTCAACTTCATCATCAGTGAAATGGGGACTATGATAATAATAGGACCTATCTTACAGGGATTTATGAGGACTAAAAGTGTCTGTATTTGTAAAAGCACTTACAAAAGCTCTTGGTACCTCATAAGTGCAATGTAAATGTTAACAAATAAAATGATGTGAACATTTTAAAAATGTGAAAAGGAATTGGGTTAAAAATACATATTAAGTTGGTATTCTTGCTGAGTGTTGTGCTCAAAAGGAAATTTGGAGCTGCATGTGTGACTGAGTAAAAAACTTGAACCAAATTTTGACGTCAGTAGGTAAAAGAATGTATCAGCAGTATTTCTTGAAAATTTAAAATGTGAAATTCCGGGGACTTTAGTCTGGTGATTATGGCCTCAATCAAATTCTGTATAAGTTAATTTATTTTTAGACCTATTTTGAAATGCTGAAACTCATTTTGTTTTAGGTGTGGTTGCCCTGAAAATGTCAGCAGTCTGAGCAACTTGGGCTTTTACAGTTTTTCTCTGCACAGCTATCTTTCAGCTACACTGCACCAGTTCCAGAATGGTATTCCAGAAACCAGTGTATTTTGAAAGCAATAGTTCCTCAAGTCACAGTGAGGTGTAAGCTCAGTTTACCCCTCTTCCTCCCAGGATTTACTGGGAATCAAGATAAATCTTATTTAAAACAAAGATGTGGAATTAATTGAAACCTATTGACTTGGAGAAAATATGTATATATAAATACTCAAATATAGGCACCATAGCTAAAGTGACCATATAATTTGTAATCCAAAGAAGGATTCTTTTTAACATAAAAGGGAAAGTAATTAATAATTATAACAGGAGAACAGAAAAATCCAGGACTGTCCAGACAAATTGAATGTATGAATACTCTAAATACAACCTATATTTGGCCCTGTGTATCAGAGTCTTCAAAACGTAATCCATTCTATAGTACAGATTTATCTTTAACAATTTTTAGGTTCCTGAAACTAGTGAGTTTAAAAATGTAGCCACTCATTCCTGTGATGCCTAAAATGCTTACTGTGTAGACAAAGGCAGTATCTTGCAATCTGGAGAAATGAGTCAGAATTCTTCTAAAGAATATATTGCACTTGCTGACCTCTTTGAAATAAGACTACAAATGACTCTCTCTATAAATACCATGTTGAAGTTTCTTAGCAAAGGAATTAACCTTAACCACTTTGTGAGCCACAGTGAGTCATGAGAGCAGAATGGACTAAAGGTAAAGAGACTGAGTTCCTTGTTGAATGCCAACAGTTCTTTATAGGATATCTTTGACTCTCAAAGTTCTTGTAAAGGATCTTTATCTTTGAATCTGTTAAAGCATGTGTGTGCACAGGGCGTGTGCACAGCCATCTTGTTTTCCAGCTTCTCTGTTAGGCTTTAGTCATATGTGTTTGTCTATTTGTAATCCCGTGATAAAATTAGCCTTGCTTTGGGGGTAAAATTAATTGTCTAAACGATTAAGTAGGAAGGACAACTCCAGAAAAGTTGGGACAGACAGCATTAAGCATAGAGTTATCAACATTCTAATAAAAACAATTTAAAAGGTAATTAGTTAATTCAGATTTTCAATACGAAGTAAACTTATTCATTCTCATGAATTTAAATGAAAATTGATCTCTCTGAATTTGAGGAGAAAGTGCAAGTATCAGAAAATCAAAATTAAGGAGTGAGAAATTTTTTTTCAGAGGAAAGTTAGATGAAAGTGGTACAGCTGGTATTCTCATATTGTTTGTATTTTTCCAGATCCAGTACAAACATAAAGGAAATCATCCTTGTCTGTTAAAATTGAGTTTGTAAACAAATTTGGCTTTTGCAGTGCTACAATTAGAAAAGAATAAAAAGCCTATGAATAACAGTAATCATAAAAATCTTTCTTCCCTTCCAGATCCAGCTAATTATTCCTTTTAAATTATCACTGGTTGTTGAGATCATTGCCCATGATAAAACATCACCAGAAGGGTGTGGGAAAAATATGGAGGCATGAGAAATTATACCCTCCGCACTCATCTGTCTCTTTTCCTTTTGACTTATGGTGTCCCATTCACTTTATAACTGCTAAATAAAAGTTCATAGAATAAAGAAGTACTGAATAAACATACTGAAGAACTTATATGATATGTGGAAATGGAAGTTGTATTATTGTGGGTGGTTATATTTTTTCACTGAAAATGTGTCCCTCCCCTTTTAATGAACTAGTATGGAAAAAAAAAAAAAAAAAACACAGGCTGTCAATCAGTATTATTGTCAATTTGACCTTAATGGAAAGTTAGTTATAGAAAAGAGCAGCATATGATACTCTTAGTTAAGGAACGATTTCTTCTAGTCCCTAACCCTGCATTATTCCTCAACTCCTTATTCTAGAGAAACATTGTCCTGCCTCCAAACACAGAATAATGAACTAGACAGGGTAGAAATCTTTGGCAGTTCAAAAGCTCAAAATTTACTACTGTCTTTCAAGTACAACAAAATTAGCATTATTCTTGCAAATTTACAGGAAAGATTGATCCATATGTCTAAGTCTACTATTATCACTTTAATTAAAAGTTTTATTTTGAAAAATATTCAGAACTACAGAAGAATTGCAAAAATATTCATTCTTTTTAAATAAATTTATTTATTTTTGGCTGCATTTGGCCTTCGTTGCTGTGTGCGGGCTTTCTCTAGTTGTGGTGAGAGGGGGCTACTCTTCATTGCAGCAGGCTTCTTATTGTGGTGGCTTCTCTTGTTGTGGAGCACGGGCTCTAGGCACACGGGCTCAGTAGTTGTGACTCACTGGCTCTAGAGCGCAGGCTCAGTAGTTGTGGCTCACGTGCTTAGTTGCTCTGCAGCATGTGGGATCTTCCCAGGCCAGGGCTCGAACCCATGTTCCCTGCATTGGCAGGCAGCTTCTTAACCACTGTGCCACCAGGGAAGCCTGCAGAAATATTATAATGAACTCTCACACTACCTTGATATAGATTAGCCTATTTTACAAGTTTCCACATTTGCTTTATCTCTGTATATATTTTCTGTATAATATATATACACATTGTTATTTTATGTCTATTTACTTATTTTGCTAAGGCATTTGAAAATTATTTGCGCAGTTCATGACCCTTCATCCTTAAGTACTTCAATGTTTTATTTATTAATAATAAAGAAACTCAGTTATGTATTATAGCTACAGCTTAATTATCAAATTCAGGAAATTTTACATTGACCCAGTACTATTATCTAAACACCCTGTCTTCAAATTTTGCCAGTTGTCCCAATATTGTCCTTTAGCTAATCAGTTTTTAACCTTTCAGGATTTAAACCAGTATCATACATTGCAGTTTGTTGTAAGGTCTCTTTAGTCTCCTTGTTTTAAAATTATTTTTTTGAAGTGTAGTTGATTTACAATGTTGTGTTAATTTCTGCTGTACAGCAAAGTGATTCAATCACACATATACGTATATATATAAACATTTTTAATATCCTTTTCCATTATGGTTCATCATAGGATATTGAATATAGTTCTCTGTGCTGTACAGTAGGACGTTGTTGTTTATCCATTCTATATATAATAGCTTACATCTGCTAACCCTAATCTCCCACTCCATCTTTAGTCTCCTTTAATTTGAATCACTTCCTCAGCCTTTCTTGTCTTTATGATACTGATATTCTTTAAAGGTACAAGCTCACTGTTTTGCAGAATGTTTAGTTTGGGTTTGTTTGATGAATTCTCATAACTTGATTCAAGTTGTAGATTTTTGTCATATATAATACATAAGTTATGCTGTATCCTTTTCAAAATTGCCAGAAACACCTAATGTCAGTTTGTCCTATTATTGGTGATGTTAACTTTGATCAGTTGTCATGCCACTTTTTCACATGGTTTGATCAAAAATTGGAAAATGAAATTTAAAAATAACCTTAAGATCAGCATTGATAGAATAAATTTAACAAAAATGTTAAAGACATCTACAGGAAAATAATCACACATATTATTAAGAGAAGTTATGGAGCAAATAAGTAAATGGAGAGATGTTCCATGTTCATGAATCAAAAGTCTCAATATTGTAAAGATGTCCAGTCTTCCCAAGTTGACCTGCAATCCTAACCAAAATTATAACAGATTTTAAAATATAAAGTAACAGGCTGATTCAGAAATTTATATGAAAATGCAAAGGATATAGACAGCCAAAAAAAAATCACAGTAAAGAACAAAGTTGGAGAACTCTAACCACCTGATTTTAGGAATTACTTTAAAGCTACAGTAATCATGACAAGGGGAATTGGCATACATATAGATAAATAGATCGATGGAACAGAATAGTTCATAAATAGGTCCTCACATATATAGTTAACTGATTTTTGATAAAGGCACAAGCAATTCAATTGGGGAAAGATGAGTCGTTTCAACAAATGGGCCAAATTAACTGCAAAAATATATGGGAATAAGTGGACCTTGACTTTTACATTATACTTTGCACAAAATTAATTTGATATGGTTTGTAGACCTAAACATAAAAGTTAAAATTATAAATTTTCTAGAAATACCCTCCCCCCAAATATTTGTAACTTTCACTGGGCAAATATTTCTAAGAAAGTATACAAAAGGCACTACCCATAAGAATGAAAATGATGAATTGGACAATCATCAAAATTAAAAACTTATGTAGTACTTCAAAAATTCCATAAAGGATACGAACATTGACAGACTCGGAGAAAATATTATCAATTCATTTATTTGACTAAGGAATTATTTTCTATATATGTGTGTAGATATAACATATAACAAATATATGTATGTGTCTATAAATCAGTAATAAAAAGATAAATGATCAAAAAAAAATGATGGGAAAAAGACTTGTATAGATATTTCACAAAAAAAGATACAGAGTGCCCATTAAGCACATGAAAAGGGAAATGTAATTTAAAACTAAAGGAAGGTACCATTTAACACCCACCAGAATAGAAAAAATTAAAGACTGATGACATCAAATGTTGGTGAGGATGTGGAGTGACTGAGCCTCTCCTCCACTGCCAGTAGGATTACAAAATAGTGTAAACACTGAAGAACTGTTTAGTGTTTCAATATAAAATTAAACACACACCTACTTTATGGTCTAGCAATTCCTCTTCTAGGTCTTTCTCCAAGAGAAATTAAAATACGTGTCTATAAAATGATTTGTTTAAATTGTTTACAACAGCTTTATTTATGATAGCCCAAATCGGGAAACAACCCAAATGTTCATCAGCAGGCAGATAGCTAAATAAATTGTGGTATAGCCATCGACAGTACACCAGTTAGTAATAAACAATAAGAAACTATTGATGCAAAAAAATGCCATGAGTGGCTCTCCAAAACATGTTGTGGGGGGAAAGCCACAGATAAAAGAATAAACACCGCACAATTCCATTTATATAAACTTCAAGTTTAGGAAAAAACCTAATCTATGGTGATAGAAGTCAAAACAGGTTGCCTGTGGAGTGGAGGGAGTAGGAATTGACTGGAAGGGGGCACATGGGAAATTTTGGGAGTGATGGACATATATCCTCTATCTTGACTGGGGTATTGAGTCTCTATATTGGTCCAAATTCAACAAACTGTATACCTCAATTTGCATTTCACTGTACATAAATTTTCCCTTAATTTAATAATGTCACTATTTACTTTCAGAGTCAGACTAGTTTTTCTATAACCAAACAATCTTTACACAGACTTCAGTAAGACTTATATAAATGCATCAAGACATTTATTCTTTAAATTCTGGGCATTTACCTTCAACATATAGGGGAATTAGCATTATATTGAATATTCCACTGATTGGATTTTCATCATAATGATAAAAATCACAGTCCATAACTCATTTTCTTTTTTTTCAAAGTTGAAAGACATTCGTAATGTCCTGATTAGCAACCAGGATTTATTTTCATGATTTAGGAAAAAAGGTTTACATATTTGATTATCAACTAGTTTTGTTTATTTTCCCCAGTGGCCTCTCAGATTTTAGCAATGCCTCAAAGGAACTAAATCTATTATTTTTTATATGTTGACCTATTTCTATTCACTTTCCCCCCTTGTAAAAGTGGTAATTTATAATTTTAAATTCAATATTTCATCCTCTTAAAGCTATGTTTAAACCAATGGCGTTGAATTCTTTCCTCCATTAGTCAATGGTATCTTAGTTTTATTTAAGGGCAGTATTTTTATTTTTAAGTGGAAAGTGGATCTTCAGTAATCTGTGAACCCTTCAGGGTAGGGTGCTTTCCATTGATTTCTGCTTGTACTTTTCAAGATTATATTATGGGGAAGGGCAGAAATGACCATTTTAATGAGAGACATTTTTTCTTAGATGCCAATCCAAAGAGTGTTACTAAAACAAAACATGGGTCAGTAAAGAAAGGAAGCAAGACTGGTAGGAAGGATAAAAGTTATGAGAAAATTAATTGTGTAATTCAAAAGATACATGCATGCTACTCACGTGGCCAGATGCATAACTTCTTCACCAGAATACTGAAATCTAGAATGACGGAGCTTTCTTTGAAGACTGAAAGGAATCATGTTTAAATGTATAGTTATATTGGGATTAATATGACTACCCCCAAGAGATGATATTGGTTGAATTTATAAATATGTCTTAAATGGAAAGTTTATTTGTGTTGCCAGAGTTGAGATAGAACAGTTAGAGATGCAAACTTAACATTTTATTGACTTTGACATTAACATGAAGGACAACCAGTTTTCCTCAGTGGCCATCCCTCGGTGCTCACTTTGCTTTTCAATATACATAATGCATCAGGGCATTCTGACCCAAGTTTTGTATTTCTCATTTTCTTTTATTCTTCTTTATGTTTAATGGCTTAAAATCAACTCAAAACCACACCTTAAACCCAGTGCATATTGCAATTGCATTACTTCATAAGATTTTTCTAATGGCAGAATATTTTCTCACATTTATCATAATGAGAGTTGCACTATATTCTAATTTTTTGTCATGTGATTGGCCACTAAAGATAACTGAATACATATTTATATGTATTCATATTTATATGTAGTAGGGAAAAATCATGTGTCTCATTTTTTACTTTATTCTGATTACTTCTTTCGGTTTGGAATATTTAAAACTTCACTTGTTTAAACAGAGGCTTTATTTTGATACCGTTCCTCTAATTATAAACTGAACTAGCATGTTTAGAATAAGTAGGAGGATGAGATATAACTTCTTCTTTAATTGTAGTAAACATTAAATTGAGAT
Organism: Mesoplodon densirostris; assembly: GCF_025265405.1. Lineage (NCBI taxonomy): Eukaryota > Metazoa > Chordata > Mammalia > Artiodactyla > Ziphiidae > Mesoplodon > Mesoplodon densirostris. Next base: position 82,004,453 of record NC_082668.1, on the reverse strand, counting down.
GTATGTTCTTTAAACTTGAAATATTTGAGGAGATTATTTTCTGTGATAAAATATTACTTTCAGAGTATATAAAAGTTTGTATTTCCTACTCAGAAATTAGAAGGCGCTAAAACAGAAGCAGAAAAGCAAAAAAAAAAAAAAAAAAAAAAAAAAAAAAAAAAAAAGAAAAGAAAAGAAAGAAAGAAAAGGAGGGAAGATTCAAATGCAGGAAAACAAATCTGTTAAGTGGAAAGAAAACAAATATATAAGCCTGTAGTAGAGAGTGAATAAGATAGGAAAACTGCTTCAAGGCAATGAGGGAATAATAGAAAGAATTAAAAAAAACAAAACATAGACTGCTGCTTCCTTCCCTCAAAAGAAAACATGCCAGTGAAATCTCAGACAAGCACAAGTTCAAGAGGGTTATCTGAGACTAGACACCATGATCCTAGAAGGATGAATTCTTCAGTGTGAAGAATATTTATTCCTTAGATCTGTTTACTGTTCTATTTGGAGCTGAGGCAAGAGTGATGAATAATGGATAACAGGATACCCTAATTGTCTCTGTAACAAAGGCAGCAGCACTGGACTTCATTATATCTTATTGTGTGAGAACCATATATTGACAGTTACACAGATGAAAGAACTTCCCCTCTATAGATAACAGGTCTTTGTTCCAAACAAGAGATTTACTTTTCTAGAAGTAGAAGCTGATACTTGGGGGCATATTTTGCTCGCCACACCTCATTGGTGAAGTAACTAAATTGAGCTTCATGGAAAACAAGATAGTAATGATAGTGGCATTTTCACCTTTGAGTCAATTTAGAGCAATACTATCTAAAGATGAAATGCTGCAGAATCACAGAATTTTAAGATGGTGAAAAACTGGATCATCTGTAATGCTTTCTTAGGAAGTGACGCAGAGTAGCTGCTCGCCAAATGCTAACTAACCAGCTCCCTGCTTGCCTGCCTCCCTGCCTCTTTTCCTCCCTTTCTTTTTTCCTCCCTCCTGACTTCCTTCCCTTTCTTCTTTCCTTCAACGACCTTTATTTTACAAATGAAGAAACCAAGGCCAAGCAACTAGTCCAAGCTCACTTGGCATCAGGACCAGGGCCCACATCTTACAGTTTTTAAAACAGGACTGGATTTCCCATTATATGGTGAAAGCTTTGTCTTCTTGCTCATGCTCGCAAACAAGCAGTATTCTTATAAGTATAAATAAAGATTTAGTTTCCTTTTCTTGATGATGAGGAACACTCTGCCTGAATTTCAAAGCAGCATTTCTTGCTGAGTTTGAGTAATCATATAGCTTTTTATTTCCTCAATGAGCATTTCATTTGCTCTTTTGGTGTTTTTAAACAACCTTTCATGACACTTTTTTTTCTCCCAATATAGTACATGAAGTGTATGAATCTATAAATTGATTTAAGCCACTTGAGAAGGGATGGTGCTATTTGTACTGTATATTAAAAGAGTAAGGCATCACTATTTGCCATAAAAATGATACTGCAATGTCCTAAGAGGGGAGCTTATATCTCACAGAGTATCTACAGGGACATTAGAAATGAAACAGAATGCTGATCTGCTTGAGTTGGTGAATCTGATTTATTCTGTTTTATGAGCTCCTGCAGGTAGTTTTGGGTAATGAGCTGTTGCAGATAGTTTTAGAGAATGTTAGTATTTGTGTCCATAAGAAGTGTTAATATCATTCAGGCTTATCTTTGTCATGAAGACAATTCATGTTCACTGTGGAGGAAAATAATCAAAGGAGTACAGTACATTCTAGTTATAGCTAGATTTTTGGAGTTTTTGTGTTTTTCTGAGTACAGTTTCAGAAATTGAATACAATTCTTAAAGATTACTGCCTATCTGAAGTACCTCCATCCTGCACACTATTTTTATCCAGTTCCCTTTTGGCTCCCAGTTGTGTCTAAGAAGACACTGGTGGTAGGACAATTACAGAAATCCCAGTTAATGATATTTTCCTTCTGTATGATCTGCCCTGCTGATTGTACTTTTAATTTGCCCAATTGTGGAAAATAATGAATCGTTCAATTTTTTAAAAGTCCATCTCTTGAGAAGGTGTTTGGTTAGAGTTTTGAAAATATACAATTCCATTTGCTGCTACCTTCATTTTGTAGGTAATGTCTTTGTTGCCCTGACATTTTATTGTGTATGTGTGTTTTTAAGGTATTTATGCCTCAAATCTTTAAAAAAAAATAATAGTGTTGAGTGAGAGTCATATTACCTATTTTATTCAAAGATGTATGTGTCTGTGGCTTGGTGTTTTTTACAAATCATTTTAAAATTTAATTCCTAAATGATAATTAGGGAAAGAAACTTTTATAATATAATATTGCAATAATATATCTTTTTCTCATTTACTATTATGTTGTAGTACAAGGTATCTGAGAAATCTAAACATAGGAGGGGATCATTATCGGAGCAGCTTTTGATACAAATCTTATTACTAACTTTCATTAGAAACTAATTATAACAGTATAACTGCCACTAAAATGCAGTATAGTATTTAAGAAGATAAAGAATTCTAAAGCTGGGAATCATAATAATGATCTGGCTGGCTTTTTTACTTACATGAGAAGACAGATGAAATATTAATCAATCTGTAAGACATGGGCTTAGACCGCCAGTCAGAAGACTACTTTCCAGAAAGGTAGAGAGCCAGCCAGAGTAGGCTGGAGCAGGTCCCTGGAGGCCTCTGATGTGCCAGGAATAAACCTGTAGTTACTGGATCATGTGGTAATTTATGGGGTCTGGTGCAGCCAAAGTAGTGTGGGCAACATTCAAATGGCCGTGATTAGTGGCTGTTTGCCAAAATATGCAGAAGTACTTCAGAATTTTATTAACAGGAATGGCTATACTGAGTGTCATTACCAAATTATAATATATGTATTGATCATATACATATATTATTTATGCCTTAATATTTTTATTGAGATATAGGTGATGTCTAATATTATATAAGTTTCAGGTATGCAACATAGTGATTCACAATTTTTAAAGGTTATACTCCATTTATAGTTATTATAAAATATTGGCTGTAGTCCCTGTGTTGTACAATATATTCTCATAGCTTATTTATTTCACACATAATAGTACAAACTATTATCTGAATAGTTAATCCCCTACCCCTATCTTGCCCTTCCCCCTTCCTTATTATGCCTTATTATTATGTTCTATTTATTACACATATGGATTTTTTCCTCAGTATAAACAGTGTAACTAGGTTGCTTGCTTGGTTTAAGTCTAGAATGAGAGGAAACTATTATTTATCAGCTAAGTCTAACATTATCTCTTAATATTCATTAGAATTCTAATTATACCAGGGTTTCAAAATTCCTTGAAATGTGGACTACTAGTGGCTACTTAGTGTTAAGTGATTTTCATTCTTGAATGCAAGTATCCATTAGGAAAGCTAGGTGTGGTAAATTTCTTTCTCTACTATAGAAAATTCACTAGAGTCATATTGAGGAGTGGAGTTACTTATTGCGGGGGAATGTGGAAGATTGTACCATTCATGTATGTAATAATAGGTTTTTTTTTTTTTTTTTTCTTTTTGCGGTATGCGGGCCTCTCACTGTTGTGGCCTCCCCCGTTGCGGAGCACAGGCTCCGGATGCGCAGGCCCAGCGGCCATGGCTCACGGGCCCAGCCGCTCCGCGGCATATGGGATCCTCCCAGACCGGGGCACGAACCCGTATCCCCTGCATCGGCAGGCGGACTCTCAACCACTGCGCCACCAGGGAGGCCCAGGTTTTTATATTTAAAATTTTTTTATCAAGAATGTATTGATGAAATGATTCACAATTTCTTTTACTGTAGCTGAATTGTTATAACACACCTGAATTTGTCTCAATAACAGCTATTCAAAGAAAAAAGCTGAGGAATTTTTGTGAATTACTTTATCATGTCTGCTTAGAGGTTTCTTAGTAAATGAAGTTTGGAAGTTATAAGAACCATCTTGAAGGAGATAGATGATATCACTGATAAGACAATTCACGTAAGCCTGATTTCTTCCAGAGATCTAGATAATGCTAAGGCATGGTTTATTAAATGTTTCTGTCATGTTTGGTGTGTAAAAATGTGAAAAAGAATGCAAATATTAAAATCAAATTTTCCTAATGACAGACTTAAGAGAAATTCAGGTGAATTGTTATATTTGTAAATATTTACAAATATTTGTTATATTTGTAAATAATTCAGTCTCTCAGTGCCTGAATAGCTTATCCCACTAAAAATTGAGAAAGAGTGAATGATAGACATAAAGTGCTGATTTCAAGGTGTTAGAAGTTTCACCAGGTTTTAGCAAGCCTCACCAATCAGCCTAATATTTTGCTACTGTTAGTGACACTATTGTGTATACAAAAAATGCCCCTGCTGAGGAGACTGTTCTGGCAGAGAAGAGTGCAAATTTGGCTTTAATTTTCATCCATGATTATTTTACCTTTCTTTGAATGGAAGTTGAGCATATGTCCATTATGCCTGGGCCTGCTTGGGTTCTGGGGAGAAAAGGTATCTAATGTTAGCTACACAGGCCACCACGTTTTCTGATTTACCTTCTCAACTTTAACATTTCCAATCCTCTGTTTCTGTAGTTTTGTCTTGTCTGACTCTGAACATTCAAAGACATTGCCTAAATTTTAGAAGGCGTGTAGAGGAGATCTATTATCTTCCTGTTGGTTACTCTCTGATTTTTGTCCCTTTCTTTCCACCTAAGAATTCTTAGATTTCTTCTTCCTACCTTCTCTCTGCATTTCATCACCACCCTCTCCATCCTTGAGTCTCAGAAATCTTTGAATCCCAGCCATCCTAGTGAAATTGTACTCTCAGAGGTCACCAAGGATATCTTCACTGCAGGATCAGCCTGCCTTTCTTCAGAATATACTCCAGACAACTGTCCTTTCTCATCTTTCTTGATATTGCAGTGTCCTTCCCCTCTTATTGTTTCTTTGATTCTCATCTCCTGCTGTCTTTGGATCTTAATTCTTTATTATTATTTTGATTTTTGTCACCTGTACTTTAACTTCATTCCTACCTGTAGAACTGTTTCTTCACTCATAGGCAAGTAATGTTTCTTAGTACCTAATGGTTATTTCAACTTCATTCCAATTCAGTCCTATATTTCACTGCCAGTCTGATCTCACTTTGGCCCTGTTTTCACTGTGTCCCTTTTTCCCAAAATATTCAAGGGCCTCCCATCTCTTTCATCTTTCTGTATAAAGTCTCTGTTGATATGTTAAGTTTCAAGGTTTCCCATAAGCTAACTCCACTCTGCAGCCTGATGTTTGCCAGATTGTTTTTAACCATAACCAGAAAAAAAAAAGGTTTTATATTGCAACCTAGTGTTTTGCACACACACACACACACACACACACACACACTGTGCTGTACACTCACATAATTAAAACGTCTTTCTTAAACCAATATTTACACATACTACATATAATTTACTCTCATGTTTCTATTTTGTTTCCTTTAAAATATGAAGTTTCTGAGCCCCTAAATTGATTTCCTGTCATGATGTCATAGTTTGAAGTGGTCCAGCTTCTCTGATCTTTCACCTCCTCAACTCCCTCCAGAAGAGTCCATCTCTGCCCTACAAGCACAGGAACTCTCTTTTTTTGAGTTTTCATTCATGTTTTTCCAATTCAAGTATCTTCTAATCATGAAGACATCTCTGCCAGCTTCGGCTCTTGAAAATCTCCAGTTCCTCTGAAGAACCACATTTCAAACCCAAGAAGTTCTACACAAGATGATCTGTAATCCTCTCCTGATCTTGTAGTGGTTTTATAACAGTAAATTTTACCTTTTCTGATTGTCTAGTTTGTAAACTCATTAAGAATAACACCATGTTCCCCATAGCACTCTAAGTGGTCAAAACAAAGATATTAAGTACTTTTTAAGTTGATAGGACAATAAGATAGTAATTAATTCATTTTTCAAACTGCTGGATCTATATGATGATGTGAAAAGAACTTACTTTCAGGAGTCTAAATACAAATCTTAGCTCTACTATTTGTAAGATGTGATCTTGGGCAAAATTCTTAACATCTCAGAAAATTGCCAAAAAGATAAAATGAGAAGGTTTGTGAAAACCCCTGGTGTATACTAGATGCACGGTGAATATTTGTTGTTAAATATCCTGTCCTGGCACATAACCATTTTATCACATTTCTTTCTTGGTTTTCTTTCTATTTGTTTATAATATTTTCAAATATAATCCTTTCTCTAGTTTTCCTGTTACTCCTTTCTGATTATGCCAGTTACCTACTAGACATATTTTTCTAAATTTTATGCTTGAGACAAAGTCTAACAAACAATAAATGGGAAAATTATGGATGTTTTCAGGTCCTTGTCTCCCTGTGTAGTATGCAATACCTGACTCTCTAAAGAGGTACAACCAACTTCCATATCATGTGTCCTTTGGAGAAGAGTCTTTCATCATAAGATTTGCTACCTCCAAATCTGAAGGTTCATTATTCCAAATTAAATTGATTTTTAAATGTTTTACTTAAAAATTTTAAAAGTTTCTGAACTAAAAAAGCAAATGTTTTGAGCTAATTCCCCATTATTTTTGGAAAGGTGGTGATTTGGCCTTTAGAATAACTAGTTATTTGACCAATTATGAGATGCTATTTTATTTTAAATTTGTGAAAGGAAGGTTTTTGTATTTTAAGATAAACTAGGACACTAAGTTTTAGAGGCACATATTGCATCAGATTTTAGAACTAAATTTAAATTCATTTTCAACTTTCTGTGCAATGATATATGCAGATTAAAAGGAAAGTGACACACATAAAATCATGTCTGTTAAGCATTTTAAATTTAAAAAATAGTTTTTTTACTCACCAAGTCTCCCAAGAATGGAACTTGCTTGCATAAATTATCTAGAATCAGTTAGATGGCATAAGCAGTAGAGACTGAAAGCAGATATAAAGGCTAAAGATGGGTGAGATAAGCAAACATGAATATAAACATGACTTTCCTATTATTAGTTGACCTCTACCCTCAAATTAAATTCAGTATAAAATATTTTTTCTTTTCTGTTTCATTTGGTTTTTATTATATGTGTTAAACATGTAACTTTTGGTGTGATGACATATTTCTGACGGACTTTCTGCTGACACCCACTTCCTATCTTGATTTCCTTACTCACTTTTCTCCCCATTTCAGAGGTGTGTTCTTAGCATTTTAAACTTATTTTGTATCAACCTGTTAAAAGCATAACCTCTGTTGGTCTCAGTTTATTCAAGTATAATATGAATATTATAGGTTTATTATAAATGTTATTATTAGATTGTTGATGTATATTATAATAAGAATGGATGATCTACAAAATAATTCTGAAATATTTGAATATATATCAATCAAAAAATTATAAAAACTTTTATAGACTCAAATATACCAGTTAATGTTATTCTAGTTCCAGATTATCTCTGCTCCTGTCAATTAGTATGGACAATTCGAAAATTATCTTTTGCTTATATATCTACTAACCTAAGGATGTCTAGAAATGTTTTTGTGACATGGACTAGTTAGACCTGGGTTATTTTGAGTATCCTAAAAGAAAGATACTTTTATAAAGCTTTAATTCTTATAAGATCCAATGGTCTTATTATGCTCCCTAAAATATTTTCAGCAAAATTTGCTTCTGATATACAAGTCTGATATTTGTTTTTTAGTAAAATGAGCAATGATAGTTATTATAGGGTCATAATTACTGAATAAAGCTTTACCTTCAATGAGGTTGAGTTACATATCAATAAAGCATTGACCTTATTCTAGGAAGAGGCAGAAAAAGAATTTCTAAAATGTCATTCCAATATTTTTTTAGTATTGTAAGTTAAAGGAATAGCATCTTCTGAAAAAACCTGGTTCTTAATAAATTCATATCATAAGAAACAAGAAGGTAAAGAATGTCAAAAGACATATGACATAAATGTTATAAGTACAAAATACATATTTTTAAATTTCTTATTCAGATTGCCTCAAGAAAAGGGTGGAAACAGTAGCCAGGTAAATTTTTTCTTTAAATTTTCTTTTATAACAATGGCTTCATAAAATAATTTAGCTTCATTTCACTATATAGTCAATAATAATCATCATACTTAAGTTAAACTAGGTCTTGGCTGATGGATCTCAAAAGTGACTCCATCTAAATCATGACTCAGATTTGTCTGCAGAATTCAATTATTAGTGGATTAGAAAAATCTATTCTGAGATTCTGGCTGATCACTAATGTGCACAGACAGCCCTCACTCTCCAAGCACTGAGCCTTGCAGAGCAAACGCTAGACTGTCTACATTAGGACTAGCATGATGGCTTATCTTGAGCAAAATTCAACTACCAGCTGCTGTTATCTCACTACCCAGAACCCTTCTTCTGTTGTTTTCTGTTGTGCAGCTGCTTGTATTTAAGGACTGGAAACTAATTCCAAAATTACTATATGAAAAATATAATTAGGATTATTTTATTTATATATGTATATACATAAACACATAAATATGCACATTATGCATGTACGTGTGTGTGTGCATGCATATATATGGTGCACTTCAAAATGGAAGTAAATTGGAGAAAGAGGTTATAAGATAGTGGCTCACATTTTCAAAATCTGTTAACATTTGTACTCCATTGTTATATTTCTTCTTGACCTGATCTTCACATGGGGATTGACAGTTTCTAAGTTAAAAAATAAATATATTTTAATAATAAAAATTTAGTTAAAAAAGAAATTCAAGCTGACTATATAGTAAAAAGTGAGAGTCTTACTTATCTTCCTTTGAAATCTAGCTCTACACCTTAAAGAGTAACTTCTTTCATCTAGCTTCTTGTAAATTGCTTCCATACTAAAAGCTCTGTGGGATAAAGACTATCACCATGGATCCAGAGCCTCACACAGCATCTGGCATATACTAGGCATTCACTGAATATTTATTGAAAAAAAATAGAATGGATGTCAAAGAAGAACTAAAATAAATGGAGAGATATTTCATGTTCATGGATAAGAAAACTCAGTATTGTCAAGATGTCAATTCTTCCATACCTGATCTATAGATTTAATGTAATCCCAATAAAAATTCCAGCAAGTTATACTGTAGATACCAAAAAAACTTTTCTAAAGTTTATATGGAGAGTTAAAAGACCCAGAATAGCTAACGCAATTTTGAAGGAGAAGAACAAAGCTGGAAGACTGACACTATGTGACCTCATGACTTATTATAAAGCTACCATAATCAAGGCAACGTGGTATTGGCAAAAGAATAAACAAATAGATAAATGTGACAGAATAGAAAGCCCAGAAATAGACTCACATAAATATAGTTATTGGATCTTTGACAAAAGAGCAAAGACTATTCAATGGAACAAAGTCTTTTCAACAAGTGGTGTTGAAACAACTGGACACCCACATGTGGGAAAAAAAAAGCGTCTAAACACAGACCTTACACCCCTCACAAAAACTATTGCAAATTGAATCACAGACCTAAATGTAAAACAAAAAAACTATAAAACTTCTAGAAGATACTATAAGAGAAAAGCTAGATGACCTTAGATTAGGCATTGACTTTTTATGTAACACCAAAGATATGATCCAAGAAAAAAAGAATTGATAAGCTGGACTTCATTAAAATAAAAAATTTCTGTTCTGCGAAAGACACAGTAAAGAGAATGAAGAAACAAACCACAGACTGGGAGAAAACATTTTCAAAAAGCATATCTGATAAGAGACTCTTTTCCAAAATATGTAAAGAACTCTTAAAACTCAACAATAAGATCATGAACAAAACAATATAAAAAAAATGGCCAAAGGCCTTAAAAAACACCTTACCAAAGAAGATATGCAGATGGAAAATACGGGAAATGCAAATTAAAACAACATTGCAATACCACTACACACTTATTAGAATGGCCAAAATCTGGAACACACACAATACTAAATGCTGGTGAGGATGTGGAGCAACAAGAATTCTCATTTGTTGCTGATGGGAAATCAAAATCGTACAGCCACTTTGGAAGACAGTTTGGCAATTCTTACAAATCTAAATGTACTCTTATACGTAATCCAGAAATCATGCTCTTTGGTATTTGCCCAAAGGAGTTGAAAACATATGTCCACAGAAAAACCTGCACATGGATGTTTATAGCAGCTTTACTCATAATTACCCAAAATTAGAAGCAATCAAGATGTCTTTCACTGGATGAATGATACATATACTGTGGTACATCCATACAATGGAATATTATTCAGTGTTAAAAAGAAATGTGTTATCAAACCACGAAAAGACATGGAAGGACCATAAATGCTTATTACTAAGTGAAAGATGCCAATCTATGAAGGCTACTATACTCTGTGATTCCAACTATATGACATTCTGGAAAAGACAAAATTGTGGAGACAGTAAAAAGATTAGCAGTTGTCAGAGGTTAAGGGGGAGGGAAGGATAAATTGGCAGGGGATAGAGGAATTTTAGGACAGTGAAAATACTCTTTATGATACTATAATGGTGGATACGTATCATACATTTGTCCAAAGCCATAGAATGTACAATACCAAGTGCAAACCTTAATGTAAATTATGGACTCTGAGTGATAATGATACATCAGTGTAGGTCTGTCAGTTGGTGATATTGATGATGGGGTAGGGGATGCATGTACGGGAGCAGGGGAAATATGAGAAATCTCTGTACCTTCCACTCAGTTTTGCTGTGAACCTAAAGTTGCTCTAAAAAATAAAGTTTACTTAAATAAATAAATAAATGAGGATAAAGAATGAATGAATGCAAAGAATATAAATAGTAAATGGTTTCAAGGTCTATAATATGTAAACTATTGAAAATAACTTTTCTACATCATGTCCTCTTTATTTTCAACTTGCAGAGGGATGCAGAGGGATGTTAGACTTTAGGTTTTACACATGCAAATAAACCCCAAGATTGTTTCCCAAATCTCCACTTACTATTAAAATTAACACTTAGAGATGAATATTTTACAGGTTTTTTGTTTTGTTTTTGTTGTTGTTTACTTTTTTCCATGAGAGCATTTATTATTCACCTACTGCATTTATATTACTACAGTTTCCTATGTTCTATTTCTATACAATTCTAATTCTATTATTATACTCTCTATTTCTATGCTATAGTTTCTGTTTCTAATGATAAAATAGTTTCTTATTTTAGTGATTTTCTATATAATATCTTTAAACATGTAGGTGATATAGTGATCTATATTATGGTCAATATCAGGTAGTTTAAGGAGTACTTCCAGTTTGTTTTAAGAGTTAATCTTGTTACTAATAATTATTTATCCATTCCCTGTTTTGACCTCATTAAAAAATAATACTCCTTGCTCACACAAACAACTTCAATTTTACTGAAACCACAAATTCCATTCAGACATCTAGTATTGCCAGTGGTGTGAATGCCTAATGGAATACAAGGTATTTATCAGGACAACTTATATTATCTCAGATTACTTATATTTCTTCCATTGATAACTTTAAGAGAATGCCCTAAGCACAATGTAAATTGTAATACTGAAGAGCTACATTTGAGGACTAGAAAGCCAAATAATAAACTTTTTATTGACAGTTATGACAGCTATTGGTAACTGCCTGCTCTCTACCCATGAATTACTGAGATAAGGAAATCTGTAAATTACATTAAAAATTTGTGTCAGTTACTATTGAAAGGCACTTGCTATTTTCTGGTATCACAGACCAGAGCACAAAGTAAGAACTCAATAAGTTGTGAGTTATAAATAGCATTTTATTATCTTCATCCAAAAGCCCTTCTGGGCTTCCCTGGTGGCGCAGTGGTTGAGAGTCCGCCTGCCGATGCGGGGGACACGGGTTCGTGCCCCGGTCCGGGAAGATCCCACATGCCGTGGAGCGGCTGGGCCCGTGAGCCATGGCCGCTGAGCCTGCGCATCCGGAGCCTGTGCTCCACAACGGGAGAGGCCACAGTAGTGAGAAGCCCGCATACTGCACACACACAAAAAAACAAACAAAAGCCCTTCTATTCAAGATGGAGTATGGAGAGACAAGCTGTTATTCCTAGGATTGAGTTACCTAAACTTAGACTTAGTTTAGAGTGGTTTTATAAATTTGCATAATTTTTTCAGGCAGTGATATTAGAAGATTTCATATCTGTGAATTTAGGTATTCCCAGAAATACTATAATTGATGCCAAGGGAGATGAAAATGAAATGAAGTTACTTTGATTTTAAAATATTTTTGGAGGAACAGTCCTTGTTTTTTCGGAGATAATTGGAGATACCTTAATATGTCTACCAAATGTGTCAGGTCCCATAACTAAGGAATGAAGACAAGGGAACACAAGGAAATAACACCCGTGATTTGAAGTGCAGCTTCTGCTTAGGTCCAAATTCCAGTAAATTCTTTTGTTCTTTTATTGCTCTAAATATTGCTCTGTGAATTATATACCAAAGTAAAAACTGTTCTCTTCAGGCACTAGGATTCCAGAGGTGGTTCTCTGATTAGAATGAAATATATGTCAATAATTTTAGTTCTCAGATTATTGGCCTGTGAATAATGTCTTCACAAAGTGAAATTGTATATTATCTCGCGGTACCAGAGTCTTACAGTAGAAAGAATTTAAGCTTCTCCACAGGCAGAAAAGTTTTATTTACTAGCTATGTGTCCTTTTGAAAATCACATACTCTAAGTATCATTTAAAAGGGGATGGTAACTCTCTATGAGTGGAAAGTTAAGTCCAATGTTATAAAGTATCTCATGGAATTGTGTCAATAAAAACGCCTTATGTTTATTAGAAGCATATTGTCAATGGCAGCTATTTCAGAAGTATTTTTAAATTCCTACTCTTTCCTTTTATCTACTTCTAAAATTATATTAATTGAAGTAAATTTCTAAGGGGAATTGGTCTAAAATTGAAATATTTTAAATAATTGAACTATTCCTTCTGAAGAAGTCTGTAGAGAAATTTAGAATTTTTGTTGTAAATAAATTGGCTATCTCACTAGTGATGTTTGAATTGTAAAATTATTCATATTCAAGTTAGAATAGTATTTAGTTTTCAAAATAAAAATTTGGGAGAAATTAAGAGTAATAAATACTATACAGTAGTAAATTGTATGGGATCATTGAATTTTATACTCTCAGCTGTGCTTTGTTATTTAAACAAAAGGCATTTTCAATGAGGATAGAGTCCTTCTTCTGCCTTGGTGACATCACATCACAGAGATTTGCTTCTCTTCAAGTTGCCCAGTTCTTCCTCTGTTACATTCAGTAGAATTTATGGGGTATGTGGTTGTTAAACATATAAAATTGTGTTGTCCTTTATGGTAGCCACTTAGCCATATGTAGTGAGCAGGAACTTGAAATGAATATCAGATTAGTATGACTGAGAAACTGAATTTTTTATTTTCTGTTTTTTTATTAAATTAGATTTAAGTAAACTTGAAGCTAAATACTTTTCTGTTAAGCAAAGCTGTTATCTTTGTCAAACTACATTTTAATTTAAACCACTGAAAGTTTAGCATCTGAATTGAAATGTACTCTAAGTATAAAATGGATACCAAATTTTCAAAGATTTAATACCAAACAGTAAAATATCACATTAACAATCTTTGTATATTATTACATGTTGCAATGATAATATTTTTGATATATTGGGTTAAGTAAAATATACTGTTAAAATGTATTTCACCTGTTTTCTTTCTTTTTTTTCTGTAGCCACTAGAAAATTTAAAATGAAACTTATGGCATTCATTCAATTTCTGTTAGACAATACTGGTATAGAGAGATGGCTGAATAAAAAATCCAACACTGGGAAGTAAATGCAAGCCTCAGATAAGTCAAATCAGGCTTAAAATGTGACCTGGGAGAGCAAGGATAGCTTGTGGCAGAAGGCAACAAAAGTTGTCTGCTCCTACTTCACTGTAGAGTTGTCTTAGCAACTAGTGTATAAAACTGTCTTTTATCTAGAGTGCTACTGACAGCTTTACCTAACCTGTAATAGCTTAGGTTTTCCCAATTCACTTGAGTATTGGGAAACTTTTGATGATACTGTATCACTCATTCTTTGGAAAAGAAACTGGAAATTTATTAAACCAGAAGAGTAATTCTCATAGTGCTAGCACCAACATCATCAGCGTCAGTTGGCAATCTTATTACAAATACAAATTCTCCAGTCCCACTCCAGATCTACTGAATCAGAAACTCTGGGAATGGGGATCAGAACTCTCTGACATAAGCCTCTCAGATGATTCTGATGCACTGTTTGTGAACCACTGGAATATAATATTCTTGTATTGGAATATAATATTCTTGCTAACTGATGAATAAAATTCACTAAAGTAGGCTGAGATATCAGTAAGTCAACAGGTATTTAGTGAATAACTAACTAAAAGGCCATAATTAAGCACTGAGGCTGTAAAGAACTCATGAAAGTACAATCATGTCTTCCTCTTCCAACAGCTTCTTGTATTAAATCATTAGTCTTCAGGAAGACCTCTGGATAGGGATTTTCCTGGTTTACTATTTAATTATCAGTTGCCTTAATGGATTTTACTGCTTAGCATTTCTCAAACAACTCCTGGTTTATTGTGATGTAAGTGAGTCTGATCAACCACAATGCTTTTGCTTTTATAGTGTACACAGAAGAATTGCTGAATGGGATAATAGGCTAGTTTTAAGGCACTAAGGCACTCCAGTATGCTTCCATTTTGATGAAAAGCAATTGTGTTGCTTTTTGAAAATGTCAGAATGGTTATGTAACTTTTATGGTGCTAAATTATTTTGGATATGACATTCTTGGTAAGGAAAAAAGGGTGCTTCAAGAAATTACTTCAGAATCTGACTAATTTTTAATTCCAGTTTTGCTTGTGTAAATTAAAATTAAAACGAATTACTTTTTTTGCTATCCCTGCTGTTAATTTTAGCACTTTTGATATTTACATTTAAATACTTAAGAAGGGAAAGCTTATCTATTTTGTATTCTAAATTCCCAATAATACACTTTCTCCTTTATTGTTCATTTACTTTTTTGGATGGTTTTATTCAAGTCTATAGAATATTGTGTACCTGTTTTCTAAACCCCTTTCAAGTTAGTTCCAAATATATCAAAATGAATTTTTCCTTCTTTTAAAAATGCACAACCTTTTTCTCAATCCCCAATAAACCTAAATATGGACTTAAAAGAAATAAAACATGAATTTTACATTAAATTGTAAAATAAAAAGTCAATATATACATGTACTACTTGAGTACATTTTCCCTTTGTTACAGAGAGAAAATCCAGCAAGAAAGCTCTGTTAACTATTGTCAACCCTAAAGCCTCCTTTTCCAAACACTACCCTAAACACATAAGACAAATTTTTAAAATTAACAGGACAAGCATACAAGGACACAGGATTACTTTCACCACTCTAAAGCTAGGCATTCTTCAAAGAGCTTTAACCATCATGAAGGTATCAAAGGCCTAGCACTTTGGCAAGCAACATCTATGTCAACATTGCTGACTGTTGTATTTTATAATCTAAGGCATAGCAATAATAAAAGCCATTGGAGCTTTTGTCTTCATTAGTGTTAACAAGGGCTATCTTGTTCATGTGCATGACTAATGCCTTCTCAAAAATGTAGTCCATTTTTGAGAAGTCCAATACTCTAGTCCATGCTGTAGTCCATTTTGAGTGGGTAAAAGAGAAATACTGTTCTTTACCATGGCAGGTGGGCTTAAATGCTTCAAAGGTTCAAATGCTTCATTCCAATGGAGTGTTTGGAATCAGGGCTTGAGGTATCCTGGAGTTAAACTGTTTTAATCAGAGTTTTGAAGATGATAGGTGAAAAGAAACAAACTAATTAACATAGGTGATAATAGCATATCCAGTAAAAATTTAAAAAACATTAATGCTATACGTGACTTTCAGTAAAATGATCTGGCAAAGCCCTAGACAAGCTGTTTGCTTTCATTTTCTACAATGCTGCACCTGGTCATTTTTCTAAACTTGTTTAAGTTCTTCCACCAACAGTCCTTCTTTCATCTTTTCAGAGGGTTCAGTGTATGGCCCCAGGCTCTTGCCATTGTATGTTATGGTGATGGGTTGGTAAAAGATCTGTTTCTCTCATAAAAGATAAAATATGTAGATTTATATTTTCTTGCCTTTGAAGGCTTTGAGTTGGTTCCCTCCATTCTGAATAGTTATTTATAGTGTATTTGTACACATGCATATAGATATGTGTGTGTGTATATATACACACATGTGTGAAACAAAGTATTTTATGTTTATAATACAAAGCCCCTTCTCTTACACGTAGATAAGCACTGGTAGTACAGAAACACAGAAAAGGCAAATGTATAATTGATGATGCCCTAGACTTTCTAAGGCTTTGAAATGAAAACCAGACACGCAAATTGTTTTACCAAAAATGAAGATATCCTCTTGTATGGCAGCAGTTTGTTCCAGCTGCACCTGTGCTTTGCTGTGATTCACAAATTGGTTGAAATTTGGCTCTTGGCGTACTTTTAGCCTCAAAATGTATAAGTATTCTAGGGAAAAAAAGGGACTTGCCCATTTATGTACTCTTACATCTGATTTGAGATGAATTTTAATTTTATGAATATAAGATAATTTTTTTGAATAGGACTATTTGATAAAATAAGAAAGATTACTTATAACTATTTACAGTGACACACAAAACAGTCTTCTAAATATTTAAGATCTGGGTTATAATGATTGATGATATTGGTGTTTACCTAATTTTTAAAAAAATACTAATTCATTGATTATGACATGCTGCATGTCATTTCACAAGGAATATATAACCACTTTAGCAAAAATGTATGTAATTCAATAATAAAATATTTTTTCCAAAAATGAAAACAGGAACTCACTTTTTTCCAAAAATTAAATGGAAAATTTATGGAGAAAAAAATAATATATAGACCATTCAGACCCCTCAACTACTATATTTGAACACAGATTTTGGCACTGAATTTCTTGATGGCTTAAGGAAAATGTAGAAAGGGCCAGTTAAAAAGGAGGAAACATCTGTTTCTCAGGGAAGCAAAGCTCTCCCTAGTACTTGAAAAATAAAAGATATTTCCTCAGTGGGTTTTCACCCAGAGGGTCTTTGGTAATAGATATATAACTAACTTTGCTCAAATACCACCCAACAGCAAACCTGGTGAAAGAGCTCATTTCTTTTAGGGTCCATGGATGAAAATCATCAACAGTGCATTAACAGTCAACTTGTTTTATTTCAAGGACAAAACTGAGAATTTCTAGCAAGAATATCTTTCAGAATCTTCTGTTATTCCCATTTCTTTCAGTTTTATTTTTGCTGAATTAGCGTCAATTTAAAATTCTTTTATCTGCCGTAATTTGAGATACCAAATCCTCTGTCGTGTAGGAATCAGATTTTTTTTATATAAGAAAAGCAAACCAAGAATATCAGCTATTATTGAAAAACTAAAAGATT
Source organism: Mesoplodon densirostris (assembly GCF_025265405.1). Taxonomy (NCBI): domain Eukaryota; kingdom Metazoa; phylum Chordata; class Mammalia; order Artiodactyla; family Ziphiidae; genus Mesoplodon; species Mesoplodon densirostris. Next base: position 81,986,996 of record NC_082668.1, on the reverse strand, counting down.
ACAAGTGTTTTCAATGATGTGGAGAAATTGGAACTCTTGTGCACTGTTGGTGGGAATATAAGATGGTGCAGCCCCTATGGAAAATAGTATGGAGGTTCCTCAAAAAACTAAAAATATAACTACATGTGATCCAGTAATCCCACTTCTAGGTATTCATCTAAAATCATTGAAATCAAGAACTCGAAAAGACATTCACATTCCCATGTTCATTGCAGCATCATTCACGATAGCCAAGATATGGAAAACCCTAAATGTCCATCAAAAGACGAATGGATAAAGAAAAATGTAGTATATACATACAGTGGGCTATTATTCAGCCTTTAAAAAGAAGGAAATCCTGCATTATGTAACAACATGAACTGAGCTTGAGGAAATTATGCTAAGTGAAATAAGCCAGTCAGAGAAAGACAAATACTGTGTGATTCCACCTAGATGTTTTAAATAGTCAGACTCATAGAAACAGAGAGTAGAATGGTGGTTACCAAGGGCTGAGCAGGGAGAGGGAAATGGGGAGTTGCTATTCGAGGGGTGTAAAGTTTCAGTTGTGCAAGATGAGTAAGTTCTAGAGATCCACTGTAAAGCATCGCATCTATAGCTAGCAGTACTGTGTTGTGCACTTAACATTTATTTTTTAATCTCACGGATTTTTCTTCTTTTTTTAATTGGAGTATAGTTGCTTTACAGTGTTGTGTTAGTTTCTGCTGTACAGCACTTAACACTTTTAAGAGGATAGATTTCATATTAAATGTTTTTACTACAATTAAAAAAGTAAAGAATGTATCAGTATTAATCCTAAATAACCATTCAGAGTTTGTCTACAAGTGTTGCACCATTGAGTAGCAGATCCAAGACACATGGCCTGTTAGATGAAACATGATGTCTGGTCTCCCACAGCAACTCTTAATTACTGTTTACATTTCTGTCTCCGTTGTTGAATCTCGAGCTCCTTATGGGTGGGAACCACTTTTCATTCACAGTGCAGTGCCTAGCACATATTATTAAGCACTTGATAAGAAAAAAAAGAATACAAAGATTGTTATAGCTCTTCCATCAGCACATTCTATGGAACATTTTTCTATTTTTGAATCTTAAAAATTATATTGTTTTAAGACACCATTTAAAAAAAACATTTTGAAAGAAGGATTTATTCATATTGCCTCTTTTTTAAGGAAGTGACAGAATTAAATATGGACATGAGGGGTTCAGTGTATATTGTTGATTATTTTGATTTGAGCCCAGATTTCAACTATTATGCATTTGGAGTAGATCTGTCATTATATTCCTATACCAGAGAAACAAAAAATTCTTAGAAAATAAATCCTAGAAGTTTATTCAAGATTTTATCACACAACATGTAGAATGTACAATGAAGCCTTGGAAATATCCATGTATAATTTTCTAAAATTCATGTGTCTCTTTGAGAATCTTACTGTATTAACACCAATTACAATGCAAATGAAAGCTTTGGCAAAAATTAGCTTGTTCGAATATTTGTTTTTCGAAGGTGTTAGCTCTACAATACTCCAGCAATTCTCTGGGATAGCAAATCCGCAGGGGAATAAAAAGTAAAATTTAAAAAGCCATAGGGCCAACTACTTTCATTTTCTGGTTAAAATACTGTCTCTAGAAAGGAAGTTTCTAGTAAGGAAAATGGAAAAGTGCTATAAACTATACCTATATCTATATATAGTGTATGTAGGGGCACAAGGGAACAAAGCTTTTTACCTTTTTCATTTACTGAAGGAAGATAAATTTATATATTTTTAAAGTCCGCTTGAAGGCACATTATAAACAGTATTATTATTCTTGTCACTATTCACACTATTCTTTATTCTATCAAGTAGGAAAAAAGATCAAAATTAGTCTCCCATTTAATTCAGAAATAGGTTGCTATAGACAGCTACTGAGACAATTGAAACTTCCAGTTCCATAATGTTATGCACTTGATTAATTTGCATATGTTCATATTATCCCCCTCTAACCTTTGCTGGATTTCCAGAGCTATAACTTGGCCTGTACATCTAGTTACTAGCCTTAGTGTAGTTAGGCCCTGCCTCAGGCAAAATGATGAACTTACTTCTTGTGCTCAGGACTCTGCTAAGGACTTCCTGGGGGTCAGAGCTGCCAACTGTGCTATCACATTTAAAGATCTGCATTGACAATTTTGTTCCCATACCTTTAAGATTTAGGTCACAGATCAGGGTTTTGCAAACAATGGCCCATGTGTAAGAATCCCTCAGTTTGCTTTCATTCTGTTCTTGATGCTGTTTTGTTTGAATGCCTTTGTGTCTATTTTGCTATAACCTCAGTCCAACCAGTTTTTGTTTTCAGTTCCAATCCATTACACACATTGATAATAATCATTTGGACCCTGAAGATATGTTAGCTCTTCATCCCTATGAAAGCTCTTGTTTTCTCCTGAGTAAAGTTAGACTTATCTGTCCAAATAAGAAATGTTAATATTCCAATAACTACTAATGAATGGATCAGTTCTCTTAGGTAGTTTGTGTGTTTCCAGGAGGAATCACCAATGTCATAATCTAGGGATACTAAATAGATTATTGACCCTGATCAAGGTTGTTGGCTTGACAGAGCATCGTGGTGGCAAGATTTCTGAGACCAAATCCAAGTGTAGTGAGAGACTATAGTTATTGGTGGCCACAGACTGTTGGAGATTAGGGTTTATCAACTTTTATAGTTCCAGTAGATGAGAATTTACCGTATTGTGCTTTATAATTATGTACTTGCCATGTTGCCCCACCATTCTTCAATGAGATTGTAACCCACTAGGTGGGTATGCATCCAGATTATCTAAGTATCCTTGTGGTACCCATCTTAGAGCTTTATGCATGGAAAGCTACCTATATAATTGGAATGAAATTAAGCTAGGTCAGAGGAGGAGATGTTTCTTGACCCTCTATCTCTTGCTGCAACTTTAGCTACAAAGGGGTTCCAAATTTAAAAATAAAACAGTATTAAGCAAAAAACATTCTTAAAAAAATTCTGGGGCTTCCCTGGTGGCGCAGTGGTTGAGAGTCCGCCTGCCGATGTAGGGGACGTGGGTTCGTGCCCCGGTCCAGGAAGATCCCACATGCCGCAGAGCGGCTGGGCCCGTGAGCCATGGCCACTAAGCCTGCGCGTCCGGAGCCTGTGCTCCACAATGGGAGAGGCCACAACAGTGAGAAGCCCGCGTACCGCAAAAAAAAAAAAAAAAATTCTGAGTGTTGACTATCAAACATGAACACAGCTTATTTTATTGAAACTACAGCTGTCTTCCAGATGCCCTGCAGTTACTAGTGCATAGGAACTGTGGCTTGTTAAATGTTCACATATGCATTATACTAAGCGCAATACAGAATATGGTATACGTAGCTGCTACTGCCTAGGAACCACAGATAGTACCTGTCCTTGGAAGCATTTTTCTGATAATGAGAGATGTGAAATACTATCATGTATTTTATATTATCTAAGACAAGCTGGGTAATGTATGACCATAGATCAGTTGTATTACCTGGATTACATGAGGAGAAAACCTTCTAAATTTGCTATCATTAGGAAGTCTTGAGCCCACTAAGCTCACTGGGGTAGATGTTTGAGCGTCTCATTGGACAAACGGTTGGCATCCCAATGGGCTCTGGTTCACTCCGTATCAGTGGGCAATTCTTGTCAGTGTTGGCTTGCAGCCTATTATGTGCTGTGCTCCTTCCTGACACCCTATGTACATTATCACATTCAGTCCTCTCAAGAAACCTTTCAGTTTCATATTGTTATACCCATATTACAGATGAGAAAACTACGGTTTTGAAAGATTAAATAATTTTCCCAGTGTCATGAATCTGATCAGTGTAGTTATGAGATTCAGACTCAGGCTTCTCTGATTCCAATGCCCATGCTCTTTCTTTGTTGTCATTTGTGGTGTACATAAACAACTTTTCATTTAAGCAAAACATAGATGCTATTGGTATGAACAAACTTATTGTAGAATTTCAAATTTCCTGTTTGTTTGTTCCTTGGGCCTGACTGTGCTTGTCTTCAGATTTATTTTCTGAGGCAGCATTCTTACTCTGTGCTCTTCATTGTTTCTTCTTTTTACTCAGTCTTCCTTTCACTTCACAGAAGTAAAATAGCCAATATCTGCCTGTGATTCTATGCACAGAGCACGTGCATGACCCTGTGCTCTTAGACTTGCTCATAGGAGGGACCCAGGATGCTTTCCTCTCTCACTGTAAAAATGGAACCAGTCAGAGCAAGGTGTCCACAATTGTTGTCATAAATTGTTTATGAATCCCACAGATGTACACTCCTATTCTGGACATGTCTCAAGATAAGATAAAGAGAAATGGTCCCTGTTCTACAGAGGAGGTTTCGTGATGTTTCTCAGTATGACTAGAAGAGCCCTCAGTGTCAGAATCTTAATGTAGACAAGGACCTCCTTCACTGCTTCCTTGCTATTCTTCTCATGTACTAGATTTGCACTCGTAAATTTTCAGAGCTAATAGTCAGTGGATATCAAAGTGTGGGTCCTGAAGACAGAACTCAAGGGCTGTAAGGAGCTAGTAGTGAGGGGTTGTCCTCAGGACAGACTTCACCCTGCTTTAACCAGAGGAGCTCCATCTGAGGGCGATGTCCTTTGAAAACAAGAGTGTCCCTGGAACAAAAAAAAGAAATCTGGACCACACTGGTGTAGTCTAGATTCCTCATAATTGTTGCTGCCTCCTCTTTCTCTATCTTCTCTCTCCCCCTTCACCACCAGACTCTCCCACAAGTATAAAGTTTTAACCACTTTCCTTCCAATTTACCCACTAAATTCTGTAATGATGAAAAAGATTTTTTAAAATATGATTATGTTATCAAATTACTGAATCATATAACATTAAATCATTGACAATGTTCAAGGCAAACCTTAATCTACAACTAATTAATGAGTCCCTTTATATCTATGAAATGAGTTAACTGAGAATATAGATTTTGTGGTTACCTATTCACTTTAATGATATTAAAAACTAAAGCACGGGGCTTCCCCAGTGTCTCAGTGGTTAGGAATCCACCTGCCAATGCAGGAGACACGAGTTCAAGCCCTGGTCCAGGAAGATCCCACATGCCACACAGCAACTAAGCCCGTGCACCACAACTACTGAGACTGTGCTCTAGAGCCCGCGAGCCACAACTACTGAGCCCACATGCCACAACTACTAAAGCCCGCCCGCCTAGAGCCCTGTACTCTGCAACAAGAGAAGCCACTGCAATGAGAAGCCCACGCGCCACAACTAAGAGTAGCCCCCGCTCACCACAACTAGAGAAAGCCCGCGCACATCAATGAAGACGCAAGGCAGCCAAAAATAAATAAATTAATAAATTAAAAACAAAAACTAGGGCTTCCCTGGTGGCACAGTGGTTGAGAATCTGCCTGCCAATGCAGGGGACACGGGTTTGAGCCCTGGTCTGGGAGGGTCCCACATGCTGTGGAGCAACTGGGCCCGTGAGCCACAACTACTGAGCCTGCATGTCTGGAGCCTGTGCTCCACAACAAGAGAGGCCTCGACAGTGAGAGGCCCGCACACTGCGATGAAGAGTGTCCCCCACTTGCCACAACTGGAGAAAGTCCTTGCACAGAAATGAAGACCCGACACAGCCAAAAATAAATAAATAGATTTAAAAAACAAAACAAACAAATTAAAAAAAAACCCCTGAAACTCACAGCTCTCACGGTGTGCGTTTGAAAAAAAACAAAAAACAAAAAACTAGGGGCTTCCCTGGTGGCGCAGTGGTTGAGAATCTGCCTGCTAAGGCAGGGGACGCGGGTTCGAGCCCTGGTCTGGGAAGATCCCACAAGCCACGGAGCAACTGGGCCCGTGAGCCACAACTACTGAGCCTGCGTGTCTGGAGCCTGTGCTCCGCAACAAGAGAGGCCGCAATAGTGAGAGGCCCGCGCATCGCGATGAAGAGTGGCCCCCACTCACCACAACTAGAGAAAGCCCTCGCACAGAAATGAAGACCCAACACAGCCAAAATAAATAAGTAAATTAATAAATTAAAAGAAAAAAAACAAGGTAAAAAAAACAAAAAAAAAAAAAACTAAAGCACGTTCTTAACTGGGCAAAATAGTTGAGTGTGATGAATAGCTTAAAAAGAAAAAAAAAACAGTATAATTTCACTAACTCTGATATGTATTTTACTCAAGGTCATGAATCAGAACTTTTAAAACTATTAGAACTGCAGGATATCAAGAAATAAAATTAATGTGTTTTATACATATTAATAAGGTCATTTTTTCAATGTCAAATTCTTCTAGGATCTAAACCATATTACAGTTTGAAGTTAGGCTTCCTTTTTGGAAGGCATTATTATGTATTAATAATAGGAACACATAAATGGTACAATAAAAATTTGTTTGCTAAGCCTAATTAGTAGGGTGACTTTGGGCAATTCACTCCAGTGAAATCTCTCTGAGACTCTGTTTTCCCATATGGGCAATAGAAGTAGGCTTAAGAGTACAAGTGTACTAAAGAACATACGTATGAGAGAAAAAGACAGTAAACATAACAGGACGGTGGTTGTTAAATACTTGTGGAGATTATTCTGGCAGTTAAGATATGAGTACCACAGTGAGTGTATAGAACCACAGCTCTAATCTTTTCTCCAGTGTCTCTCAGATCTTCTTCCAGCCCGGCACTGAGTGGAGTTGTGTTTGAGGAGGGGAAAGATGATACTATCTGCAGTGTACCTGTTCTTTATGGGCAAGAACAGGGAGTGATTTTACATGCACAGACACCAGGTACATGATTCATCTGAGTTAGTCACTGGTACATAAGTGGTCAAATTCTTCCTTCTTTCCTTCCTTTCTCTCTTTCTTCCTTTCCTTCTTTCTACTAGCTAGCTAGCTAGCTATCCATCCATCTATCTTTACTTCTTTATTTTACCATAGAATTTCCATCCAATATGAAAACTAAAAATTTTTAAATTTGCAAAAGTATGCCTGAAAAATTCTGAGATGAGAAACAAGTAAATTTTGTTTTAATAATTCAGCCTAAAAAGTTGAACATCTAGATAATACTCAAAGTTACAGTTCATGCTTGGTAAATTCCAGTGCACTTATGTTGGACATTAGCTTATATTCAGAATGTTTGCTTAAAATGAAAGCATTGTTCAAAAATACTTTATTTTAAATATACTTAAATTTTTGAATGTATTTTCAGAGACGTCATACAATATTTATTTATTCAAATAATCTATAAAACCATGTAGGTTTTTGAACTTGTTTTTAATAGACACATGATAGCTCTGAAGACACACTCCTAGGGTTCAAATCCTGGCTCTGTGACTTCTTCCTCATGTGCCCCTGGGCAGGTGACTTAGCTCTGTGTCTATTTCCTTGTGTATAGAATGGGGTAATAGTACCTACCTGCTGGTGTCGTATAGTAAGGAAGAGTTGATATATGTCAAGATCAAAAAACAGTGCCTGGCAAATAATATACTCTGTGAATGTTGTCTCATATTACTTGTCTCAGTAGAGGTTTTCAGAACCATTAAAAAAGGAAGTTCATTAAATGATTGGAAAATTAATAGCCCAATAAGTGTGGTGCAGTCACAATTCAGTGCCCACTCTCAGGAGGTTCTAAGCAGCACTGGTTTCAGATTCTTTCCTGAAAAAGTTGTACCAAAAAAACGGAACAACCCAAACAATGAACAAGAAAAAGCAACAATGAAAACAAAAGTCCTACCTACTCCCCAACTCCCACAAAACAAAAACAAAAACAGAAAACTCCCCATGTACCCTCAGTAGAGAGTAGTAATAGAAATCAGAAGGAATGAAAGTCCAAAATGCAGAAAAGTTTTCCTTTTTACCCCACTCGCTTGAATGTCTAAAGCAAGTTAGATCAGTTTTATTTTTTTTTAATTGAAGTATAGTTAGTTGATTTACAATATTGTGTTAGTTTCAGGTGTACAGCAAAGTGATTCAGTTATATATATGTTTTTTTCAGATTATTTTCCATTATAGGTTATTATAAGATATTGAATATTATTCCCTGTGCTATACAGCAAATCCTTGTTGCTTATCTATTTTATGTAGTTTGTATCTGTGACTCCTATACTCCTAATTTATTACTCCCCCTTCCCTTTCCTCTTTGGTAACCATAAGTTCGTTTTCTATGTCTGTGAGTCTGTTTCTGTTTTGTATATAGATTCATTTATACTATTTTTTACATTCCATATATAAATGATATCGTATAATATTTGTCTTTGTCTGACTCACTTCACTTAGTATGATATTCTCTAGGTCCATCCATGTTGCGGCAAATGGCAATATTTCACTATTTTTTTATGGCTGAGTAATATTCCATTGTATCTATACCACATCTTTTTAAACCAATCATCTGTTGATGGGCACTTGAATTGTTTCCATGTCCTGGCTATTGTAAATAGTGCTGCAATGAACACTGGGGTACATGTATCTTTTTGAATTAGAGTTTTCATCTTTTCCAGTTATATGCCCTTTTCTGGATAAATCCTGGAATGGGATTTCTGGATCGTATGGTAGCTCTGTTTTTAGTTTTTTAAGGAACCTCCATACTGTTTTCCATAGTGGTTTCACCAATTTACATTCCCACCAACAGTGTAGGAGGGTTCCCTTTTCTCTGCACCCTCTCCAGCATTTATTATTTGTAGGCTTTTGATGATAGCCATTCTGACCGGTGTGAGGTGATACTTCATTGTGGTTTTGATTTGTGTTTCTGTAATAATTAGTGATGTTGTGCATCTTTTCATGTGCTTGTTGTCCATCTGTATGTCTTCTTTGAAGAAATGTCTATTTAGGTCTTCTGCCCATTTTTTTATTGAGTTGTGGTTTTTTTTTTTTTTGATATTGAGTTGTAAGAGCTGTTTGTACATTTTGGAAATTAACTTCTTATCAGTTACATTGTTCTCAAACATTTTCTCCCATTCCCTAGACTTTTTGTTTTGTTGATGGTTTCCTTTTAAAGCAAGTTAAATTTAAGTGACTGCAAAAAACTCCAAAGAAGAATGTCAGGATATCTAACTAATAGCATGTTATGATCATAAGTCAATAAATCACTGAAATGTTGAAAAACTTTTGATATAAATTACTAAGTGGTGGTGATATACTAAAAATAACTATATTAAGCAAGAGCAATAATGGTAGAATAAGAAGTTAATAGAAAAGAAAGGGTTTTATTAAAGTATTACATTTAAGACCATTAATCTTAAGAACGGACATTGCCAACTGGTATATTTATCTCCAGCTAAATGTGATTCATGGCTGTTAAAAAGACTGAGTTTCTTGGTTTATGCTGTTTCATGACAAGCTAATATTTTCTTTCAAAAGTGAAATATATATATAAATGACAATATTTGAGGCTAATTTAAAAAATCAGGAAATAGTACAGACTCTTTGCATAGCAGGGCTGTCCTTATTGGGCCCATGTCAGCTCTTACTGACAAATCGTGAGCACCAGTTGGAAGAGATCTAGGAGGCAATGACTCTCTTTTAAACAAACTCACCGCCTCTCCCCCTGCCCCATTCCTCCCCTTGAGAGCTGGTTAACACTGTGGAGATTAACCACAAGTTAAAAAGCATTATACCCCACTGGTCCAGACTTTATTCTAAATGAAAAGCTTCTGAAATATTACTGTGGGTTACATGGAGCAACTTTATCAAAGAATTTTTTTTCCTTTAAGTATTTGCTGAAATTTTCCAAAACAATAATGTATCCCAACTAGTACTACTTTCTGAAATCTTTAGGAAAGGAAGTGAACTAATGCTTATTGACTGTCTGACTGTGTTCGATCCTCACTGCAATCCTGGGGGTAAGGTGATCCGGCTGCTATTTTTGTGGATGAGGACAGTGAAGCTCAGAGAATCATTTGCCCAGTGTTGCCAAGTTTCCAAAGGGTGGATGTGGAGTCCTCTGGCTTAAGTTCTTTCCACTCCTTAATGGAATTAGAAAGGAAACTTAAATACAATTTAGCACAAAACCACTCAACTAGAAGTCAATTCTTTAGTGCTCAAGTCAGTGTCTATATAATTGATGAGAGGAGAATTAGCACATCTCTATATAATTGATGAGAGGAGAATTAGCACATCTCTGGTAAGGGTTAAGTGAGAAATAAATAAATATTGGGGTCAGTAGTGTTATTTCCACACCTAACATTACAGAGTTTGAAGGAAGGAACGCTAATTTGTAGTCAATATGCCAGGGGCCACATGGTAGTTCTGCCACTCACTGGCACTAAGAATATGTGCAAATTATTTACTCTCGGAATGTCCATATTCTGTAAAGCTAGCCCACAGGATGATTAGGAGGATTAAGAAAACAACGTAATAGAGAATCTGTGGCATATATTAACTCAGTAAATCATTGTTGGCTTTGGATCAATAGTATCAAGTAACATGTCTTTTTTTTTAATCTTTAATTTGTTGAAGACTTCCATTCTTCTACAGACATTCTGCCTTTCACAAAATCCAAACACTGGATTGTAGAAACAATGTAAATTCAGATTAAATGGGAATTTTGCTTGAAAAAAAATCAAGGGAATTCCTCACAACTTCTATTTTTTTTCAAAGTGTACCTACACATCTTTTACTGAGACTTACCAGTTATTAGCTCTTTGAGCTGCAACTTGAATGCACTCAATGCATTTAGAAAGGAGAAACTCTGAAGTCTGGATTCACTGATGAATACATCAGACATTCGGTTACACTGCAAACTGAAACATGCAGAAAGATTCTCGTTAATGTGGGTATCTGATGTTCGGAGCTGTGGTATTAAAGTATAAAAACTTCACTGAGTTTTAATGACAACACCCTTTTGTATTCATCATAGAGATGTCACCTTTAGGGGATATAGTTAAGAGGGTTTGTAAAACAAATTTAAAAGAGGATATTTATCCAATCTAGTCTCACATTGTCTTTCCTTCAGAGTGTTTGCTGAGGCATCAGATTGGCAAATACATCTCTGTCAACATCTGCTTTCATTTTTCAAATTGACAGCATTCGGAAGCAGAATTTGGGATTAGATGTTATTCTTAAACCTTGGGTCAGGCTATAAAACCTCATTCCGTCTGCTGCAGAAAAGCCTTTCTGAAAACATCTCAAAACATTGTTGGCCTGAGCCAAACATGTCCTGCAAAGTACTTAAGTTTACTTTACAGATTTTCCCAAACTTGCTGATATTAGCTAAATTTATGAGATGTCGAACAAATGGACAGTTTTCTGTAGATGGACCGGATTGGGCAAGTCCAGGCAAGGGAGCAGAGTCACTAATGACTGTTATGGGATAAAGAATTTATCGTAAAAATTAGGCCTTCTGCAATTGTAGAAGGAACTGTGGAAGTGAAGTTCAGAAAGGACAGTTGGATCATCAGAGAAACAATCAATCTGAGACAACATGTACTTCCAGCTACCAAGTTGGACTGCCAAGGGCAAGCTGGGGAGGGAGTTTGTAGGCACTTATTACCTCTGATAAGTTACCACCTCTGTGGCTTCACAGTGAAGTGCTCGGTGGTGGCCCTGACCACTGCTGGATAACAGGATCAGTGACCAAGAAGATGCTAGATGGAGAGTGGAGGAGAGCTAGGACAGGCTGAAACCTGCCTGGTATCTCTGCACCTGTCTATCATGGCATCTGACGATGATGACCCTCACAGAGTAATGACTGCTGGACTGCTCCACTTCCACCTTCCAGGTCTTACATACAGAGAGGGGCTTTGGGAAACACGGTTTCCAGCTTAATGAGATACACAGTACAAACCATGACATGTTCTGGAATCCACGCTATGGATGCCCATTCCATTGCTGGCTTTGGTGAGGGACGTTTAGTCTCCTTTTGAAGCTATTTGACTTCATTCTGTTCTCAGAATAATGCAGCAGAAACCCTTGGAGCCATTGATTTTCTGCTTGGATATTTTCTTCATTTAACCTCTCCAGTGGCTTTCTGTTTCTTCCTCAGTGGTTAATCAAAAGACCTTAAAATGACCTAAAAGCTTTTGAAGCTTGGACTCCCCATGTCCTCTCTGACCTTATCCCCCAGGCTTCTCTGTCCCCTCCCTCATTCCAGCCACCCTGGCCCCCTCATGTTTCCTTGAAAATGTCAGACATTCTCCTGCTTTAGTGCCTGTGCACTTGCTGTTCCTGAAACGCTTTTCTACAAAATAGCCACATGACTCATTCCATCACCTCTTTCTGGTCTTTCTTCAAATATCAACTTCTCAGAAAAGCTTTTCATGACTATTTTATTTAAAACTGTACCCCTAACTCCCTATATATGTTTCCTGGTCTATTTTTTTCCTCTGTCCTTTTCATTATTTAACAGACTATTTATATTCCATATGTATTTCGTGTGCTATCTTTTCACCCACACAAGAATGTAAGCTCCATGAGGGCAGAAATTTGTGTCTGTTTTCTTTACTGCTGTGCCTGGCACTTGACGAACAGATAAGTCAGTAGGAACCCCACAAATATTAGTTGAATATATTCAGTGAAATAATCAGAGTCACAAAATTGTTTGGTCTGTTCATAAGGATTGTGAGGGGCTTTGTGTTTTGAATGCAAGGGGTAATTTTAAATGCCATATTTCAAAATTAATTACACTGGAAATATCTAAGTTCCAGTTAGTTTTTCATTCTGACTTTTTATTCCACTGATGATGAGGCTTGCAACATGAAGGAATATTTGTTGAATTTACCTAGCTATCTAAATTTCTACCTTTGTGACAGCAAGTCACAAAAGGATTTTCTCAGCCCTGGTAAGAAGTTTGCTCTCCTCTCAAAGCCCTGAATTAGTCACTTTTCTCAGTGATCCCCCTGAAACCTAAAAGACTTGAGCTTAGAGACTTAAGGGAAGGACAATTCAAAACCAACTGTCTAGATTTCCCTATTGATTTCTTACATTTGACTAATTGTTAGGGAAACCATGATCAAAAAGAGCTTTTGAAAAAATTATATAACTAAATCCAGAAACACCTTTACTTACTTATTATGCCACTGCTCTCATCACTTCCACTACTTCTTTCATTTTTTCCACTTTCAATCCAATTTTTATCTTCCTCATTCTCTTCTGCCACATTTAGTTGCTCCATTTTCCTAGTCATGAGCATATGCATAAATAATGTTGAGAGTTAATCAATTAACGTATGGGTTTTGTTAATAAACATAAGGACTTAATAATATGTGAATTAGAATTAACAACCCAAATTTACTTTCTTGCTTTACCATTTACTGCAGCCTAACATTCTGAAAACTTTTTATTTCTCTGAGTCTCATCTGTTTAAATAACCATAGATAATAATAGATTCTATCTTTATGAGGATTAGATTAGTGAATACACATAAGACATTTAGCACAATGCTGAAGACATAGCACACATTAAATCCATGTTACTATCAATGTTCAAATTATCAATATTGAATTATCAATATTTGAAAATTATAGATTACGTGTATAAATGGGCATGTTTGGATATATAAACATATGACATAATCTCTATTGAAGTTCTCTTAAATTAATTGGACAGCGACGGTAATGGAACATATAAATCACCACATCAGTTTATTACAGTCATTATATATGACAATTAGCTGTTCTAACAGCTAATTCTTTTGAGAAGGAATCAAATCATATTAATTCAAGGCAGTGCACTTTTCAAATTGTGTATTTATGTTTAATAATTAGTTGAAATAATGTCTTCTGCAGGAAATACCATTCTTAGAAACACATTCTGTCCTCAAATTTGTAAGTTTGGAACTCCAGAACCTTTTACAAGGACATAATGTTGGAAAAGAAGCCATGTTTTCCATGCTTGGGAAAAAGTTAGTTCAATTAGGATAAGGGTGTAGATAAAAATTAGGATAAGGGTTTTACAAAGTCTGAAAGTTGTGTTTGGATATTGTCACAAAACTTAGGGTACTAGTGCTTTATTTTTATTTCATCGCAACATGTTACTATTTTCCACCCTTACCCTTAAGACTCAGTGACTGTTTCTAGGTATTCAATGTACAACTACCCTAGCACTAGCACAATGCATCATTTTTTTATAGTAACAAAAGATTAGGGGAAAAAAACCCTGAAAATCCTTCAGTGGAGAATTTGTTACATAAACAAGGCACAACTGTACAGTGAAATACTATGCAGCCCTTAAAAAGGATAAGGCAGCTCTTTGTGTACTTAAATGAAAACATCACTAAAATATGTTATTGTGGAAATAAACCAGGGTGCAGAAAGGTCTGATTTATAAGCTATGACTTTTGTTGAAGAAAATATTGCTATGGTTATGTCTGTGGAGTATTACTAACTGTTATTATCTCTAAGGAAGGGAATTGGTTTTCTAGAAACAAGGAAGGTAGAGAGGGAGACTTAGTTTTGCTGCTCCTTATCAAAATGAATTCATAAGACACAGTTTAAATTTTTTTTCCATCTCCTTGGATACATTTATATGGGTAGCATTCTTGATATACTAATCAACCACACACCAGAAAGAAAGTTTTTATTTAAATTCACAATTGCAAGAGAAGGAGGAAGAAAACAGGTGTACACCTATGTTGAGAGGAAGAGGGTTTAACAGGACGTATGAGTACAAGGAGAAATTATTTACGATGCCATTAATTCAGATGTAGAAAGGAAGAAAAGTGACACTAGATTGTGCAGAATTTCTTTGAGAAGGGAGAAGAAACCCTGGGGGAACATAATTGGTTCAGACTGTTTTCTGCCACCAGGTGGCATCATCAACCCAAGACAGTTTGGATGCTATGGGTTACTTACTACAGGTTAGAGGGAGGGTAAAAATGAAATGGCTTTCAGATTAGGAAGTGGAAAGCAGTGTATGAGAAGAAACACATATGTTTCAGAAGAAATACACATGTAACAATTATTCAGAAGAAACACATATGTAACAACTCAGTTCTTACACTGATAGTGCTTCTTATGAAAAAAATCATATTATGTGTGTGTGTATAAAACTGTTGTTTAAGGTTTGCTTAAAAGCTATCATTTTCCTTAATGTTAGAATTCATAATATGGCTTTGAAAAATATTTGTCTCCGTAAATTTTGTCAGAAGAATCAAAGTGAACTGCTTTATATATTAAAGCAGTTGATATAAGTAAAGAAGATGGCAACAGAGGTTTTGAGTTGCACTAATATTTGAGTTGAATAACCTAGGAAGTTGAACCCTTCAGAAAAAGGAAAAAATATTGGGTATCTCTCCAAAAAGGTGTCAGACTCATTCGATCAATAATTGACTGAGTAGTAAATGCATATAATCCAGTGGATAAATTTTGTATAGTAGACACATGGGTCATGCCTATTTCAGAATACCATCTTAGGCAGTGATGTCTGATAGCAAATATATTAGTTTGAAATATGAATATCTAAAATATCAGTTTTACATGAAGTAAATAAATATGAATTGTATCCATTTATTTTCTATCCACTCCATGTGCGTGATTTAACAATTTTAAAAGACCATGTCCTAAAATATATTTTTGATATCTGTTTTATGTAGAAAGGAATCTTGTGAAATTATTTATTCAAGAATATTCTTGGTTACTTACTCTGTGCCAAGCTCTGTGCATACACTGAAAAAAAGATGACGAAAAAATGTACACAGTCCCAATGCTCATGGTGTATGATTATGAAGAAGTAAAGGATTGGGAATTAGACCTCACTGATATCCCAACATGTTGTTTGTTAATATTGTAATGCTGACAAAGTAATTAGCTTCTCTAATTCCCCATTTATTCAAAAAATATTTATGAAGGATCTCCCATGTGCCCACTACATTTTAAGGTGATGGGCAAATGGGAGTGAGTGAATAAAACAAATAAAAAATCCTTGTCCTTCAGGAACTTACATATCAGCTTCTCCATCAGATAAAAAATGTAATAATAAGAATCTCATTGTAATAAAAATTGAATGAAAAATTATAGAGTACTAAGATCAGTTCTAGGGACAAATTGGCTCCCAATAAAGAGCAGTTTTCTTCTCCTTTGGTTTATGGGCCTTTAGATATTTTTTCCTACAAAGCCTCCTTTTGTGGGAAGGGAGGGTCTCTCTTTCCTGTCTTTGTGTTCACCATAGGAACTCAATGAAAGTTTATCAAACTGTTATTATTTTTATCTGAAGATGTGGTAAGAAATAACACTGGAAAGTTAGACAAGGGACAGAACTTGTCTGATAAACTAAGGAGTCTAAACTCTGTTCTATAAGCAGTGAGGAACCACTGAAGGGGTTTAATCTAAGATGTTAGGAGTTCAGATTTAAGGCTTAGAAAAATAACTATGTCCCTAGTTAAAGTCTAGGGAGAAAAGAAGGGAGGCAGGAAAGAAGTTAGGCTTCTGGAGGGGGAAGAGACTGGCAGCTCACACTTAGAATAGTTTTTGTTGTAATAAAGTAGATAATTTTGCTCAGAGAGATCTTGTATGATAAGAGAAGATGTGGGCTAAGGGAAGAACCCAAGGGACTATCAAGATGCCGATAAAATTTAATTATCTAAATGCTTATTGAGCACCTGCTGTGTGCCAGGTACTGTTCCAAGTGCTGGAGAAATAGTGGTGAATGGATGCTTGAAGTTTGTATCCTGGTGGAGGGAGATTATAAACAAAGAAGCACATAAGAACCAGAAGAAAATATCAGTTACTGACAGGGGTTATGCAGAGGGTTGAAACAGGTTGATGTGAGAGAGAGTAACTTAGGGATCACTTGGATTAGGTGATCTCTGGGAGATGATGGCTAATGTCTATGCGGCAACAAGAAGCCAGACCTGAGAAAATCAAGAGAAAACCTGCTTTGGGCAGAAGGATATATAGGGGTGAGCAGAAAAGAGAGCTGGTCAAAAGGACTGAGAAGGAGTAGTCAGAGCTATAGAAGGGAAAGGAGTTCGGTTTTGCTGTCTAAGAGGAAGAAGGAAAGAATCCAAAGAAAGAGTGGTCAAAATTCTCGAATCAGATAAATCAAGTCTGAAAAAGCCCATAGGCTATCAGTTAGATTTATTGATTGGTGGCTTTAGGAAGAAGAGAGAAGAGGGTGAGCTAACATTTATTATCACCCGCAACGTATTTGTAGCTTTGTTATTTTACAGTTTATGTAACTGTTTAATCTTCACAATAGCAATAATATTACTATACTCATTTTACAGATGAAAAGACCTAGAAGCAGAGATGTTTAATATATTATCCAAGGTCAAATAGCAAATAAGCTGGTATAAGAACCCAGATCTGCCTCACTATGAAACTCTCAGTGTCTCCAACATGAGTGGCAGCGAAGGAAGCAAGATTGCAAAATGTGGCGTGGAGGAGTGGGGATTCGGGTAGAGAGAAGATGCATGCTTTGTGTACACAATTCTTTCTTAAAACTTGACCCTGAAAGAAAAGCTGGGGAGTAGGGGCAATGAGTTACCTGACTTGCTGAATTAAATGTTTCATTAATAATATTTGTATTTTATTAATTCATTTATAAAGGGTGTTGAAGGACAAGTAGAAGTTCTTAGTTTTATTTTATCCTATACCAGACGTTGATAAACTATAGTCTGTGGGCCAAATCCAGCCTGCCCTCTGTTTTCTTTTAGTAAAGTTTTATTGGAATATGACGCATTCCCTCATGTGAGTCTGTGGCTCACATTTACATATTATCTACGGCGACTTTTGCACCATATTGATGGAGAGACCGTGTAGCCCCACACAGCCTAAAATAGTTTCTATCTGGTCCTTTCCAGAAAAAACTTTGCCTACTCCTATCTTACAGGGAAAAAATAGAGCTGTTGAAAGTTGTTAGCAAATGAAAAGGATTATGTGGAACATATAAAATGGCAAATTATATATATATGTGTATATATATATGTGTGTGTATATATATATATATACACACATATATATAGACAAGTTAACATGGTTATTCATGCAGGATGAATTTGTAGGGAATTATGCCACTATTGCAAGAAAGAAGTGATGGGAACCTCGACAAGGTGGGACTAAGCAGGAAAGGATAGGTGTGACCTTGGGAACTGATGGAATACAGGAGTTGAGGGGGAACGTCAAAGGCTGATCCAAAGGACCTGGGTGAATGAGTGCAGAAATAAGAAAGTCAAGAAAGGAAACAGTATAGAGGAAGGCGGAGAAATTTATTTTAGAAACGTGTAATGCATTAAATGTGGCAGAGTGGGAAGAGCATAGACTTCAGGTCTGAGACCTGCATTCGAGTCCCAGCTTTTCCACTTGTACACGTGTGACATGGGGAAAATAACCTTTTCAGGCTGTTTCCTTATCTGTAACATGAGGATAACGGTGCCTGCTCTGGAGGGTTTTGGGGAGGTCAAAATGAGATGTCATGTACTTACTAGCATTGTGCTTGGGACATATTAGGTAATTGTAGTGATAATAAGCAAATTGTTATATTTCAAAATGCTATTCAAATTAGGCCATCCTTACAAGTATTACATTACAGTAAAGGAGATTTCGTTTTCATTTGTGTCAAAAGTGAACCTCTAGCTTGACTGTGGCCTATTTCTTCTTCTTATTCAATCATCTCTTTTTATACTTTCTTTCTTAATAGACAGCTAGATAATTTGTCATGTACATGCCCAGGTAGGAAACTTTCTAGCGTAATATCAATTTCTTTGGCATTGAAGAATAAATTAAAATGATTCATTAGCATTACAGAATTATTTGTTGTAATTGGTAAAATTTTAATGGAATTATAGGATGTGATCAGATTATTCTCTTCTGAAAATTTAGTATTCCCACTTAACATTTATTTTTATTTTTAATAAATGCTTTAAAAAATAAATAAATAAAAATAAATAAATGCTTTAAATAATAAATAAATAAAAATAAATAAATACTTTAACCTCCCCATTTTTCTTTCTACAGCTATCCTGGGGCATAATTAGTCTGGCATAGCTACCTGCCTAGGCACCCAAGAATTCCTCCAGATGAATTTTTTTCTTCTCTTTGCCGTTCTAATCCTTACTGATCATTCTATGTTTGTTACATATTACCCATGAATCAAGTAGTGAAATCAAAATTAAGTATAACAAAACAACTCCTTTTTAATGTAAATGTCAATAAAGAGGTCTTATACATACATAAATGGTCATATGTACAGTTTAAAGGCTTGTAAGGTATTATACACACACAGCCCTCCCCCATATAATCAGTCTTAGCTATTAAACTTCTAAGAAGTAAAAAAGGAATACCTTTTCTTTCCTACCTGATTTAGAAACAAATTGAGAATTAGTTGCAGTGGTCAAACAGCTGGGTCAGTTTTATTACTGATGAAAACTAGCTTTGGCTTAGATGCAAGTAAATAGACCTTATAACACTTCGTGTTAAATTGAACCTTAAGCATTTCCACTTAAGAGAGAGGTGAAAGGCCAAGAGTGTTAGTCTAACAAAAGTTTCTCTGCATGGAAATATTAAGAGTAAGGGAGTAAGTGTTTACCCAGGATATCAGTTTATTCTTAGAACGCTTTCTTACCTTTAGACATATATGAGCACAGGAGTAGAAAGCTAAATGCCCCCGGGTTATTCTGAAGCAACAGAACTGCAGTGTTTATCTCAAACCATTTTGATATAAAGTTTCCCTCATAAATCTTATTTTTTTAACCTTCCTTTATGTGTCTCCTCTGACATGTATCCTCTTAAGTGTCAAGTATTTTCAGTTGTCCTGATTCTGATGTTTTATCACACCACTGACATTGGTATTTATTTTATTGCTAATCTTTTATCCCTCATGCAATCATGATTTCACTTTTTGTGTGATTTCACCTTGATGGGTGGTACTCTGATGGCTCACTGAGCATTCATTGTCTTGCTTTATATGTACATTTCTGTCTTTAGTACATTTTGGTTCATCTTTTTAAGCAATTGGCAGTGAGTTTAAGCTTACTGCTGAACTCTTTGTTAATTTCAAATCTTAGTGCACACATTGGGTTTGTATTTAGTGATTCTTTATCATTACATAGGCCAAAGTTACAGTCATTTATTTTTAATTTTAACAATTAACAATAACTAATCTTAGAAAAATGATACCTGTGTTTTAAAATCTGTTTCAACTTAGTATTATATTCAGTGTGATAATGCATCAGTGTTAATTCAATTTATGTCATGAGTTTACCTTGTTTCACACAAGGGGCCAAATAAAGTACCTGGTAGGTCTTCTCTATGGCATGCTGTTGTGAATTTACTCAGAGCCATGTATTTTAATTCTGGTTAAAATCTTGGCTCTGAAACTGTCCTTAAGGCCATTGGTAAGTTGCTTCATTTTACTGAGACTGTCAGTTTTCTTCTTTATGAGGATGGTACAAAGCTCACAAGGTTGCTGTAAAGTAAAATGAGGTAATATAATTAGTATATATAAAGTACTTAGTATAGTGCTTTACTTATATAAGACATGCTCAACATGTACTAGTCTCCTCAACTTCAATATTTACTCTCCTATTTTTAATGCCAATAAAAGAGAATACTGTATTGGTGATACTTGTTTAGTGAACAGCAGAATGATAATAAAGATTGCAGGACCCCACTGTAAGATAAATCACTCAGCCTATATGTATGGATCCTGAAATGGTGAGTGGACCCTGGGCTCCAAGTACCAACTCCAACAACACAGGACTGAGAACAGGGATAGAGAGAGAGAAAATAGTTACTGGAGGATTTATATAAGAAACTTCTTGTCGAAGAGCTGGCCCCATGCCTATACTCTACCCAAGCCAGGAAGCTACTTCATATTCATCTGCTGTGTATGGCCTTAGTTAAAACTCTGAAGAATGAGAAACAAAACCACACCTTGACAACTCAAGTAAAAATGAGAGTGGAATAGTAGCAGATACTATAAGGATATGAGAGTAAATGCCACTGACATCCAAGATTACAAAGTACAGTCATACCCCATGGAAAAGGAAATCCGGAATTGCTAAGTCCTACACTGAGCTACTCTCTCTCTTTCAGAGGCTACATGGTTTCCATCTTCTGTTCTTTCTTATCCTTTATCTTCTCTCTCCCAAACCACCCTCTGAAACCCTCTCTCCCCTTCTCTTTCTTTTCTCTCATCCCCTTTCTCTCCTTTTTCTCACCTCTGCCTTTTCTCTCTCTCTCTCTCTCCCTCTCCCTCTCTCTTTCCTCCTCCTCTCTCTCTCTCCCCCACCCTAGTATTTTCCACTTGTAGTTGGTTCAACACGCAGTCTTTAAATCAATATATCCTTTTATCTCATCACCTAAGAATAATTGGCTCAGTATTTCACTACTGTAACTACACTTCCCAAAGAGGAGCAGGTTTGGCACAGATCATTTGTACTAGCCAATGGATTGGCCTTCCTAGGTATGAGGTTGGGCATACTTGAGAGTGTGCTCATGTGATATCTATGTTAAGCCCCACCTCCAGAGGCTATATGAGCAGGCTAATTAAGAAGGTATCAGCTTGTTTCCCTAGCACTTACCACAGGAAGTGTTCACCCAACTGGAAGCTCTTTGAACCCCTTACAATTGGGATTTTATACAGCCTTCCTCATGTAAGTGTGATCAATTATTAACTCCGTTTCTAGCCCCTCCCTTATCTCTGGAGAATGAGAGGTTGGGCTGAAAATTTCAAACATTTAATCATGGCTTGGTCTTTCTGGGGACCAGCCCCATCCAGGAGTTATCCAGGAGCCTACCCAGTAGTGCCTCATTAGAGCAAAAGATGCTCCTAGTACTCTTATTTAGGAATTTATAAGGGTTTAGGAGCCCTGTGTCAGGGACCGGGGACAGAGACCAATATATATTTCTATTATCTCACAGCAGCATAGAGATAAGTGTTTTCATCCAACTCTTTCCCTCTGCCCATTCCCTGTTGAGGACAACAGATCTATCTACTTCTGATCCTTGTTTTGCTGATGATTATAAAAGCAAGTGATAAAATTAATGCAATATAAGAGAATAAAGAGAGAACAAAAATTTATACAAGTTTAAGCTTAAAGTGCAAAATGAATATGAAATAAGAAAATATTTTAAATAATGATTTAAAATGAGGAAATTAAAAGAAGGGTTAGGAGTTTCTCTTCTTTATCTGAAAGGCTGTACATATTATTTTTTTCTTAGATTTGTGTTTCATGATATATTCCCTGAATTTACTCTCAAAAAATGAAATCACTAAAACCATGACATAGGAACTATGAAGTTCAATCAAAATAGTACCTCAAATTATTTCTTTAATGAAAATGATTTATAAACAGAAAAAAAATGCTTAGAAATATTTCAGTTTGTTTTGAAAATAAATTATTAGCGTTTGTGAAAGCAATGATAAACATTTTTTGCATTTGTATTTAAAAAAAGACAGTCCACTGCTTATCACATCATTTAATTATTATTAAAAACATAATGGATGATAATCGGATTTTAAACATTTATAAAATACGGATACTGTTCAGAACTGGTTTAAGTGTTGTTTTGTGATGACACTGATTTTGGTAAACTAATGTTTGATTCTAGCTCCAAAATGAAGTGTTATTTCATAGGTATAAAAAGATTGACTTCTACTCTTTTTTTTGTTTTTGCTTTAAGAGGTTTTTATTTATTTTTGTTCCTCAATGTGCTTTCTGTTTCATTTTACTTGTGAGTCATAAATTAACACAATTCTTACTCCTTTTTCTTTCCATTGTCATTGCCAACACCTTCAGTTCAAGTTGACAAGATACAAGTTCTTAAAAATATTGTTGCTCCTTATAAAGACATAATGGAATTATTTAGAGTGATACTTTTTTTTGTGACTGCAATATTCAAAGGGCTTTTAGTTTGATATCAACTGAAGTATAGTCTGTAATCTTCTTTATTATATGTACTTTTTTGACCATTGAAAACTGTATGTCAAATTAAACTTGCCTTTGTCAGTTACTAATAATGAGATCCAGAGAAAATAGTAGCTAAAGTGTCCACCAAAGAGTTTATTTAGAAATCTTCACTTGATATGCAAGGAGTTATTTGTTCTGCAAGTTCATAAATTCTTAGAAGCCTAATACTCATTTCTTATTTGTCTTTATATCCACAATGCCTATTTAATAAATGTATATTGAATAAATTAATGAAATTCCAGGGAGACATGTTGATGGGTTTTTGTCAAATTTGTGAGTATTATAATCTCAGAAATTCCCAGTTTAAGACATGGAAAATATTGATTTGAGATACATTTTTATTTTTAACAAGACCTGTTGTTTATCTTCTTTCAATGACTCTCTTCCTTTGACTTTTATACTGGAGGACAGACAATTTCTACCATTTGACTGTTACAAATTATCATTTAATTTAAGAAAACATAGTCATGTTTTGCTCTAGGAAAAATTCTGACATGGGAGGAAAATTAACCAGGTACAGTTGTATATAAATGTATATAAAAGGTCACTATAATGATTGAGGTGAACTGATCCAATCTGAGGTGAAACTTGATAACAGTCACTTGGAAAAAGATAGTTCAAAGCTTCAAGGAGAGTGATTAGGCTAGCTAGCCATGTGTAGGGATCAATTTTTCCTGTTTGTGGAAATAGTGGAAAGTGGTGCTCTTTGCTTTTCTTCTGTGAGTTGTCTATGTGTCTCTTTCCTCCACCGTATAAGCTTCTCAAAGGCAAGGATGGTATCTTTCACTTTGGCACACACTAAATAAATGGTTAATGCATTGAATTTATTGAAGTAGGAGAAAGTAGGGAGAGGCAAAATGTGTGGAGATGTCAAAGTTAAGATCATATTTAGTTTGGGCTTCCCTGGTGGTGCAGTGGTTAAGAATCCATCTGCCAATGCAGGGGACATGAGTTTGAGCCCTGGTCTGGGAAGAACCCATATGCCATGGAGCAACTAAGCCTGTGAGCCACAAATACTGAAGCCCACGTGCCTAGAGCCCGTGCTCCGCAACAAGAGAAGCCACTGCAATAAGAAGCCCGTGCACCACAACAAAGACCCAATGCAGCTAAAAATAAATAAATTAATTAAATAAATAAAAATTTTTTAAAAGATCATATTTAGTTTAATCATACTCCTAATTGGCCTCCACTACTGATTCTGTGGGCTTTGAGGATCTTAAGCTTGAAACAGAGTGATGTGTTTCCAGCTGTATCTGAGCTGGCTGCTCTGTACTTGCTTGACTTTAACAATACCTGTGGCTGATGAACAGTGGGGAAAAGGAAGGCAGCCTTAATAAATACTCCAAGATGAAAAACTATACTATATTGAATGAATTGGGACACAAAATATATAATGGGCTAGAAAATAATTTCATTGCTGTGAAGCCAAAGAGGTGATATAATTGATGTTACTGGAGAAGTTGGAAATAAAAGGCTATGATGAGGGAATGAAATGAATGCAATGGGAAGGGTATAGTATGGTGAAAATGAACAGCTTTTTAGTCAGAAAATCTGGGTTCAAGTTCAAAGTTTCCTTGGGTTACTGACTATGACCTTTGCAACCCCCAGTTTTCTCATCTCTAAAATGGAGGGAATACTAATATTTTACTTACATAGTTATTGTCATGATTAATTATATGTGATAGTATATGTTTTCCTTTTTAGGACACATTTGGATTCAAGAACCTGAAATCCATTTCCTAACTCAAATAAAGTAGAAAAGTATTTTTAAAAGAGATAAGGAAATTAATGGCTAATCAAAAGAAGTATAGCCTAGCTCATAAAATTTGAAAGTCACTATGATTCTATTCTCTTTATCTGCACCTTTCTCTCCCTGAGATCTTGTGTCTATCATCAAGTCATTTCTCTGAATTCCTGTGCCATTCTTTTTGTTTTGGGCCCAGAGTAACAAAATCTTCTTACCAGGGGGCTATACGACAAAGGATTTGTTAATTTATATAACAAAAAGTTTGGAGGTAGAACATATCTGGAGTTGGTAACTCAACAGCTCAGCTATGTAGTCATAGACCCAGGTTGTTCTTATTTTTATGTATCTCTACCTCAGCCTCTAGGCATATCCTCTTAAGCTGGCCACTTTGAGGGTCCCCAGGTAGACACCTCAGTCTTAGGCATCAGCTGTCTACAGGAGGAAAAAGGGTTGTCTTTCTTGCACATTTCTTTGTAAAAGCAATGGCCACTCATTAGGTATATCTCAGCAATCATTTTATTTGTAAACTATATAGCATTATACTAATAGTTTTAAAGCTATTCATGAAGTATTCCGAAAGAAATATTCTGAAGATTAAACAGTATGAAATCAGATAAAAGGTTGGAAAGAAATCGGAGTTTCACTCTGAGACTTACTTTATTGATAGATAATAATTTCTATAGAGTCATGTGTAAACTGTTTAGGTATGTAGAAATTTATTCATTTAAAATACCTTTCATATTAAAGTTTATTATAATAGTTGCTATAGTGAACTCTAAATTGAATAAATAATATATCTAAAAATCTCACAAGGCAATCAGAAATATACAAAAATAAGAGTGACACAAAGTCAAAGGTAAGTGCCAGAGGAAGGGCCGACAAGGTCTACCTTAATACGAGAGTGGGAATTAAGAAAAACTTCATAAAGTGGCATTTGATTTCAAAAAGTTGAGCTAGAGGAAGGCTACACATGCAAGGGAAACAGAGAAAGCAAAGACTTTCAAAGAGCAGAGTTGTAAATACATGAATAATGTTAGGAGATCATGAGAAATTTTATTTCACAATTAAAATAGCAATAACATTCACACTGTATTTTGATCCTGGAATTCCCTGGGTCAGGCTGAGAAGTTTCAGCTGTATAGTTGGAAGCCAGAAACCTTCAAATACTTGAGGAAGACAGAAACATGTTTGGCAAAAAGAGTTGGTCTGCAGTTATGTTGGGGGACATGGAGCTCTGGAGACTGTCTGCAATAGTTTCAGCAAATTCATGTTATTTCATCCAGAGTTGAATAGGAATGAAAGTGAGAGCTCAAATCAATGAGACAGCTCCAAGTTGTGAAAGTATAACATTTAATAGTCTGGACGTAAGGAAAAGATAACTGAGATTTTTAAGCCTTGGGAACTGGAGGAAAGGTAATGGCTTTAACAGAAATATGGTAGAAGGAGGAGAGATTTGGAAGATGAAATGAATTGTTCAGATTTGGGGCCAAGGCATTTGAGCTATCAAAAGGGACTTCAGTGGCAAACATTTGGAAAATCCAGGTCTGGAATTTGGGAGAAAATTGGACTAAGTTTAGAGATTTTGATGTCATCACCATATTGATAATAATAAGAATATAAGCAGAGGATAAAAGTGAAATCAAAACAATTCATGAGTTGAAAAAACAATAAAAACTGGTTACTTTCTCTTAATAATATATATTATTGTAATAGCATCATATGATATTTACAGTTTCTGCATGAATTTATATGTCTTTTCTTAACTGATTCTCTCAGAAACATATCCCAAAGGTGTTAGCATCATTGTTTTACAGTTTGTGAGACTGATGCCCAAAGAGCTTAGACATTTTGCCCCAAATCAAGCAGTCAGAAGGCACAGAAACTGGAATACTTGTGCTTATTTTAGGACTCAGCATTTCACCTTTACTAATTTATAATTAACTGAAGTTAATACAAAATCTTTGGGTTCAAAAATATTATTATTAAATAAGTGAAATAAACATATATACATGAGATCCAGTAATAATGAAGAACTTCTATATTTAATGAAATAACCTAAGCATCTTTACTGTTTGCTTCAAATTTGAATCAATCAAAGTTTGTTTATTCAGATTCAATGTGATATCAGGATAAAATGAGTGGGTTGTTGTGAGAATTTTCAGGCAAATATGTAATCAAATTGCCATGAACTGAGGCTTAGGATGTTGCACCTGGGAATACCTGCAGTTGGTAAATTAAACCAACCAAATATTTCATGGATTTTACTAAAATTCAAAGTTTAAAACCTTTCATTGGGCAGTTTGTGAATAAATTTGAATGAAAAAACAAGAGCATCACTTTGCTTTCATATTGCACTTTTCCAAAATCCCAACGGGTTAGAAATACGATAGTGCACCCTGTTCAATATCAATTTGTTTATAAGGACATCTGTGACTTCTGCTTTGCTTATTTACATCTTAAGTTTATATATTTACAAAATTTGACTACTCAACCAGCAGGGGCCATTTTTAATGTTTTGCTTCATTATTTTTAACCCCTTGGGTTTCTACATTATGTCATGTACTTATAGATATATGTATATATGTATGGGTGTATATATATGTATATATGGGTATGTATGTATATATGTGTATATCTATATATATATAGAGAGAGAGAGATGTTGGTGAGGCACTTGTTTCTTAAAAAATAAAACCATACTTTTACATAGATAGATAGATAGATAGATGGATAGGGCCTTTGTTCCTTAGAATGAAACCACATTTGTCTCTACCTTTCCCTTGGGGATGCCCCGTCTTTACTAAGGTCTATAGAAGGTGTTAATAGGCTTGTAAGGACAGTAGGTGAGCAACAGGACTGTTAATTCAGCGAATGTTATTAGTTTATGAATATTCATTAATTTGTTTTGAACAGCAATTCAACTTTGTAAATGGTTGCAGCCAGAAAAAGCTCTAATTAAAGGAATTAATTAGGACTTGGAAAGGTGAACAGGGATTTGTGAGCATTTGGAAAGACCGCTATTTCCTGTTGAGAAAAATACCCCCCTGGGGAGATTGAACTACAGTTTGCCTATACAACAGGTAGAAAGAGAATGGAGGGTTTCAAGTCCTAAGGGCATAAGGGAGTGGAGGTCTGTAGTTCAAGTGAGCTGAAGACATCTTGCAGATCACAGCACACCTAGGTCTTTCCTTGGTGGAATTCATCTTTTAAAAGTTCTTGTTCCCAACATTCAAAACCCACATTTAACCCTAGTATGAAATTAAACCCATTTAAACAAGAATGATCTGACTATGGAAAACTGCTTTCCATGGTCAGAGTGGTGCTTCCTTCCCTCTCAGTTACCTCCATAATATCCCTGCCACCAGAAGCCCAAAAGAAGCAGCTGTTCTGAATATGTAAAAACAAAAGAAGCTGTTACTATAGCAACCAGAGAACTCTGTGGAAAAAGCTCTCCTTTAACACTAACCAATCCCTCCGTTTCACCCCTCCCTCTTTTCCATTTGTGCACCAGTGTAGTCTGCCCTTGGACAGAAACGATGATTGGTGATTTGACTGCACATGAGGGGGTGGGGCAGCGTGAACACTTCAGTTTGCATTTATACTTTGCAGGAGCTGGAAGACTTGCTCCTGGCCAAAGCTTATGAAAAGTCTGCAGAAATTCGTACTGGGCCACCCGCTTGCTTGATTCCCTAACTTTTCTTTATCCTCCTTAAAAATACTTCTGTCGTCTCTCATTCCCACTTGATGAAGCAATGTTGTCTCTTGCACCTCTGCTTTTTGTTTCAGTTTTCTTCCGTAGCCCATGTCCATGCCTACGAGCCAAACACAACATGGCTGCAAGCAATCTCTGACTGCTGATTCCACAGTTGCTACTGAATTGTGCTAAAGTTAGGACAATTTTGACTTCAGAGGTAAATGGGTGGTGCCACACACTCAACGTTATGGTTGTGTTTCTCCAAATGGTAGAAAATGCAGGCATAGTTTATCAAGATGAACTCAGCTTCAGAAAACCTGCCTCAAATAATTAAAATTCATTTCATTTCAGTTTTTTTTTTTTTTTTTTTTTTTTTTTGCGGTACGCGGGCCTCTCACTGTCGTGGCCTCTCCCGTTGCGGAGCACAGGCTCCGGACGCGCAGGCTCAGCGGCCATGGCTCATGGGCCCAGCTGCTCCGCGGCATGTGGGATCTTCCCGGACCGGGGCACGAACCCGTGTCCCGTGCATCGGCAGGCGGACTCTCAACCACTGCGCCACCAGGGAAGCCCCATGAACATTATTTTTAAGTAGAGTAGAATTGAAATCACGTAGTAGGATTCTCTGGTCATTTGTTTTATAAGTTCAAACATTAACCTTCTTGATGGGAACCTGTACAAAATGCTCTGTTCTAAAATCTCTTTGACAAGAGTTGCTAGAACATGTTTGGACTAAATAATTTCTAGTTTCCATAAATGTATCTCAATCATCTGATTTTTTAGAAGATTGGAGTGATAGCTTCCTACGCGATTTATACACACTTCAAACCCATTAAATTTAAAAAGTAATTGAATATTTTGTAGAGTTAAGCCTAAGTTGTCTTGATTTAACGAAATGGCACTTTCAGAATTATTTAGCGTTTTCAGAAATGGTGTACCTCAATCTGTTTTGCCAATATTTATTCTAATTGCATTATCAGTTACTTAGTAGTATTTCTTATTTTTTTTTAAATGTTTAGATTCCAGCTTATATGGACCGAAAAAGAATTGTAGTTATTTGAAAGCATAGCATATGAGTTTTGATTCATTATTTCACATTCTTACATACTTAATTTTCTGACTGATAAACAAGTTTCTATGGAGACAGAAGGGTTTCTTTTTTATAACACTGCATAATGAATTCAATGTATTCCTGAATTAATTTTTAAAGTAAATTAAATAAATGAGGAAATATTGCTTTAAAAAATATAGTTACGAAATACAGGATCAACCATAGTATATCATTATGTGTCATGAAATTTTTTTGGTGCTTTCTAGAAATAACCCTACTTTTGGAAACTATTTCCCTTAGATGAGATTAATATGCACAGTTAACCGGGTAATATTTTTTAAAAACAAAAATAACTCTTTAATATCATAGATGTGAAGAATAACAAAACTGACTAAAATATATAAATAAGAGCCAAGCTGAAAATCAGGTCTCTACTGACCAAGCTTTTTTGTTTCATTGTTGAAGAACTCATTGATTTTTAATCAATTGTGGAACGTGGACTTATGAGAAAATATTTTGACAACAAAGAGGTGCTAGACAGATTTGGAAACTTATCAAAAGAGATTTCGTTTCCCTGTTCAAGACCTTCCTTTTTACTAATAATCAGGACTCACAAATTTACAGTCCCTTTTTTCTATTTGGTTTGTTGTTTTGTTTAATTTTACATAAACTTTTGTTTCATGTTAAGGTACATGTGCAAAATGTGAGCAACTTTGGTGCTGGAAGTGGAATTTCCCAGTCAATAAGGGGCATCAGTAATTGCTTTTTGTGTCACACACACACACACACATTCTTTAAAAAGAAAGAAAAAGAAGGATAAAGGAAAGTAAATGAAATATTAAGATTTTTTAAGTAGTTAAAGGAGGAAGGGAGGAAAATCATGTGAAAAGCAGAACATCTGTTGTAAAAGAAAAAATGGAGAATTTTGTCATCAGGTGAATTTCACTTATGTGAAATTTATTCATTTATTACATTTTTATTATATATTCACTTTCATTATCAATTGGACCAGCTCTATGAAAGACAGTAATGTGACCACTCCCCAATTGTACTAAGCATACCTTCCATTATAGTCAAAAAACAGTTTTCTTATCCAGTGTGGTGTCAACAAAGTAGGACCTATCACCACCAGGCTCTGTGAAGAGGACACTTGAGTACATAGCAAAGGACCTACCATGTATTAGAAGCCCTGCAGAATTGAAAAAATTGAAACCCATTAAGAAAAATTGTAACAGAGTGAGGTATAAGGTGTGCACGCTCAGCCTTTACAATCTTAGGACTCATTCTTCAACATAATGTCAGGAGTAAGCTGATGGGTATTTAAATATTTAGATAGATAAGAAGTTACATGTGTATGTAGTTTTTGGACTGGTACACATACCAGGATTCAAGTGTCACATATTAAAGGCATTTTGACATACCTTCTATTAATTTTTCTCTTCCTGCACCTTGAATTCAGGTCTGTTTAGGCTTTTTTTCTCTTCTTCCCTCTTGCCCTCTGAAGAGTAAGTTTATCATTGAATGTTGGTGTTAGTAGCAGACTGGTCTTCTATTTTTTGCTCGCCTGTATTCTTTTCCTCCTTCTATATCCTTTTCCTAGTAACATCAAACAAAATAAAGTCAGTGTAAATATTCATGTCAGCATCAGGACATTTTAATATTTTTTGAATTTCTTTTTACGGTTCTATTTGATGCTTATATGGTTATATATGTCTAACATTAAAAAATATAACAGCTTTAAAAAATTATGTTAACTAGCCAAAATATGTTGCCTAAATTTACTTTGACTGGAGTAAACATATATGATGCTTCATAACATGGTAAAATATCATGAATTTGGGAAAATAAATTTAAAGTTGAAACTGCATCTACTTAGAGATATTTATGTTTACATTGGATAAATGCATTTAGTTTTTGAAAAGTAATTCATAAATTGATTTTTTAAATATCTATATCCAAGCCTACATTGTTTATCCCCTGTCAGTTTTGTTCTAGCTGTTGTACTCATAGTAATTTGTAGAGGGAGTGATTATTTATGCCTGGGCATCATTCAAGTGGAACAATCAGTCTCTTTGACCAATTTTTTAAAAAGTGTTTATGTATCAGTTTGCATTTTTAGCAGTTCCTAATGATAACTTAGAATAATCTTGCTGGTTTGTACTAGATTTTATCAACTTTATCAACATTTAGATATTTGGGGAAGAACATACAATGTGCTGTCTAATTGTAAGAGATTATGAAGGAAGGTATGTGGAGAAAAATATTCCCTTGGAAAGGATTTTCTTCTTAATACTGATATCAAATATTCGTCTTGTGACTTAAATTTTTATAGTCACACCAGCCATAAAATCAAAGGATCACTGGTTCTTGTAGATGTTGATATTTTTCTTTTATAAAATGAAACTTTCTGAGACACCGTACTGACTGTAGATCTTCCAGTTCCTGACTTACAGTTCTCTGACTTGAGATTTACATGAAACCTTTGGGAATTTTATAGTCATGTAATATATTATTGAATAATATTTACCCACTTCTGATATGGAAACTATAGCATAGGAAAAGACAAGTATCTGGAAGGAAAACACTAGAAAGAAAGAAGTTTACAAAGGCTGTCTACTGGTATAAAATCTTTCCTTAAGGTAGAGACACTCCCTTACCCCATAACACATACACACCTAAACCCTAAGGCATCTTTATTATCCTCTCCTTGATCCACTATAGTATTTGTCACATTTTCTGCACATCAGTCTGATTAAAGACAAAAAAGCTAAATTTTATCTCCAGAGACTACTATAGTAGTTGACACACAGTAGGTACTGAATAAATATGCAATGAATGAAGGAACTAGCAAGCACAAGTAATGTACAGCACTCCTGCTGCAAATGCTTTCCTTCAGGTTCATTTTCCACCACATGATCAACCTAACATGGGCAAAATTACCAGCCCTCTGATATCCCTGGTCATTCATCTCTTTTAACCAGTTCCTAATACCTCCTTTCTTTCTCCTGTCTAATTAAGTTGAACATTTACTATCTGCTGAGTCATCAAGCTCTGACCACCCTATTTCCTACCAATTTTGGATTTTTTCTGATTATTTAAAATATCAGCATGGTGATAGAAACTAGAAAGAAGCATACTGTGTAAATTGCAGTGAGTAACTTTTAGTTTTAAATAATAAAAATCAGTAGTGTATAGATGCTATTTGCAGTGAACAAATTATATCTACTTGGCTTATACATGGGAAGGAAAATGACAAAGTGATAATTGATATAAGAATAAATTTAGATATAAGACATTTTTAAAAAATAGTGACCAATTGATTGTTTAAAAATGACTCAGAAATAAAAATATTAGTGTTTATTGAGTACTCAGAATGGTGCTCAGTGAACTCTGGTTGCTGTCTTAAAGGAGTATGCATTATCTTATAAAAGTCAATTTGTATAATTCAGACAAAGTTATAGAAGTTTAAAGAAATGTGTCAATTAAAGGGGATCTTGGGACATGGTTCCTGAACTACACTTAGAAGGGTGGATAAAAAATTGGACAGAAGAAAGAATTATAGTAGCAGTGATGGATCTTATCATCTCTATTCTATCCAACATATAAAAAATGCTTTCAAGGTGTCATTATAAATCTGTTATTTTAGTAGCTGAATGTCCTCCTTTCCTCTCAGTCAAGTTGAAAAAACTGCTGAAATAATAGTTTCTTAAATGCATAGCATATATTGACTACTTATTCTGGATAAAACACAGGTTAAGAATCATACCTCCCATGCTTAACTCTTTTACAGTTTCCTTAGTATATTCATATTAATTATGTAATTTTACATCTCACAATTGTATGAAGTGGACAGGCCAGGAGTTAGTATACTTATTGTGGGAACAATGAGTGTGAGGCACAGAGATAATACGACTAAAATCCAATTTTCATGGCCCTGGCAAGCTTTCTTCTGATTCCCTGAAAGGAGCCCAAACTTTCAAAAGGATGTAAAAACACAAACACCTGAGACATCAGAATAAGTTCTAAATGAACTATATGTACAATGCATCTAGTATTGAGAGGATATCTTTCAATTTGTACCATGGGATAGGCTTTGTTGATTCCTCTGCTGATTAGACCAGAGTGAATCTTAAAAACCACTCCCTTTCACCTCACTCCTCCAAAAGGTATAATTCGTCCCCCCATACACCTCCCAACCCTACCCCCTATCCTAGGCTTCCTTCTCCTCCAACAAGATCTTTATTAGCTCAAGGAATTTACTGCCCAGGTATTATAACAAGGACTCATTCATGTATATATTGATTCATGATCTGTTTAAAAGAAATTGTATACTATATAGGGGAAAACAAAAACAAAGACCCTAGGAAGTGAGGAAAGTCTTAGCCCTGGAAAGTAGACTGTCTAGATGGGGGAAACGAGTGGGGGGGGGGGAGAGAAAGATCTAAAGAAGACAGAAGGATGCAGAAAGAAGGAGACCTTGCTGCCCTTGGAGGGAGCAGAGGACCACTGGATCTGGCCTCCCAAATCCTCTGTCCATCTCTAAGGGACTCACCTTTACTATGCTCCCTTTCCTTGGAGTATGAGCAACCCAACTCAAACTAGCTTAAGGGAAAAAAAAGTGAGATTTATTGGAAGAATTTGATATTCTGTCAGAATTAAAGGAGTTTTTAAGCAAACAGTAGGAAGGGCAGAGGCTGGACAGCTGATATAGCCATAACTCAGAAGCAACTGGAATCACACTCAAATACAACCAGGCAGTCTTGTCTGATTCCTGTGTGATGTGCATCACATTCTCACTGGGTTTCATCCCGCTGGTAGGAGAGGGGTGTACTGTGAAAAGTGACCAGATTAAGATCAGACTGCCTGACTTCAAACATGAGACCACCACTCATTTGCGCTGAGACTTGAGTAACAACTCTAACCTATAGTTTCCATACCTGTATAATGTGGTGACTAATGATAGGGTTGTCGTAAAATATTTTAAGTGTTTAGCAGAGTGTTTGATATCAACTGTTGTTGTTATTGAAACAGATATTTTGGATTTGGGACCTCACTTCTCACAGTGCTGTTGCCTGAGAGAGACAGTCTCTCTTTCCTAGGTTCTAAGTTGAAAACAACTTGAGAAAGTCACCAACTATCCTAGGTATGGTCACATGTTCAGGCTGTAAGGATACAGGGACTTTGGAACTACAAGTTTGAAGTCAGAAGAGGAGGGATATTTCCAGAAAAAGAGATAGGAGGGACATAGAGCTGATCAAGAAATAGATGCTCACCACAGATAAATATCCACAATATCTATCCTAAGTCTACACAATATCTCCCTTCAATTAAACTTGCTTGAGTAGGTCTCTAAATGAATCCCTGATACAGATATTGATGTAAATATAGGTATAAAAATAAATGAAGAGAAACAGAGACATAGATTAGATAAATATTGCATGGTCAAAAGATAGGCATCTTGTCTTTTTTTTTTTTTTTCTTTTTGCGGTATGTGGGCCTCTCACTGTTGTGGCCTCTCCCGTTGCGAAGCACAGGCTCCGGATGCGCAGGCCCAGCGGCCATGGCTCACGGGCCCAGCCGCTCCGCGGCATATGGGATCCTCCCAGACCGGGGCACGAACCCGTATCCCCTGCATCGGCAGGCGGACTCTCAACCACTGCGCCACCAGGGAGGCCCTTGTCTGTTTTTATAGAATAAAAAATAAGTGTATTTTTAATGTAATGTATCAATCTGATTCTTATACAGAGAACTTTTAGAATGCATTCATAAACTTAGAAGTCACTGCCAGGCAACTAGAATGATATCTAAATAATAATTAGCTACTGTTCTACATGTAAATAATGTATTGTTCATAATTGAAAGAATAATACTCTGTTGATCTTTCTCAGGATGTTTTATTGCTCAAACATCCAAAGACATTTTAAGTATGCTGTTCAAAAAAACCATGTTTACACATTCAATAAAGTATATACTTAAAAAGGAAATCATGGTTAAACAAATGCTGTAATGAAATAAAATATTGAAGCTGAGCTTATTTGTATGCATACCAGACACAGCATTTCTGGTGTAATTAGGTTTTAAAGACAAGTGATTCACTACTTTTGATCACATTAAGAATACTAGTATATGACCAGAAGATACCATTTAGGGAACCAAAAGAGGGATCTTAAATTAATATCACTTAAAAAAAAATTAATATCACTTAGTCCCAAAACCAAATTTACAATCTTTTGCACTTTTAAAGGTAACAAAGTGATTATACTTTGCCAACCTGTGTATCCCAGACCTTAATGGGATGTAGAATTATCATAAATTCACATGAGAAATGAGCATTATTTGAAGATTGAAAAAAACCCGTCTTGCATACATGTGAATTTTTTCTAATATAAGAAGTTGTTGAGACTGATAAAATGTAAATTAGTTACTGAATAATGATTTGGGGTCATTAATTACCTATTTCTAAACTGTGTTGAAGATATTCTGTCTAGCATCATAAGCTATATTAATTTATAGCATTAAGAAATTATCTGCTGCGTGCCACACAGTTAATACTATGAAAATACTAAAACACTTTCCACTTAAGCTACTTGATTATCTCCTGTTTTCAGTAAACACACTGTACACAAAGTTACCACATATTGATTTTTGAGGGCTTTGCTTCTTTTGAATGGTTTCAGAGCGGGCACTCCTCCTCTGAAGCCTAATTTGGCAATGTTAGTAGCAAAGTTGAGAACAATTAATGGAAACAAATACCCATTATCAACTGGAAAGTAATTACTCATATATCTGTAACAGGTTTAAATTATTTTGAGTCTGGTTTTAAGAATTCTAAAAGTTTTCTTTTCTCCACTTTTTTTCTTTTTTCTTTTCACGTCTCCCCTTGTTCCCTCTTCCCTCCTTCCTTTGACCCTTCTCCCTCCCTCCCTTTCTTCCTTTCTTCCTTCTTCCTTATGTTTGGTCCTTAATCCAATCAAAACTGCCTTGCAACTTCTTCCTAGCCCATGCCCGAGATATGTGAAAGAGCAATCATTTTAATTCACCCTCACTCTTCTTGGGTTGTAGAGACCCTAGGGTTTACATAGTCCAAGAAAGTGGATTGAGAAGACTTGATTGGTTGATCTATTATGGTCACCACTGAAGATGCACCTTGACTTATCTGGGGGATCTACTTAAAAGATGGCATTTCTGCTGTCATGTTCACTCTCTCAGTGCCATGCTGGGCAGTTCTTCCCAGATTCTAACAACATTCGTCAGCTACCCCTCCTCAGGGGATGTCCCACTTCCTAGGACCTGTGTTTGAGGCTGGGTTGCAGGTCTTCACCATTAACAGAAAAGATACTCTATTTCACTTCTGTCTTGGGCAACTTCCCTTTCTATGCAGGAGCCCCAAGGCTCTAGTCAGTCACTTCCTTACACAGGCAAAAACGGTTAAATAATCCCTTCAAAGAGCTACCTTCTCAAACATAAAGGACTACTGCTTCTGGAGGTAGAAGAAGCCCAGACCCAATCCTTACCTACAGATCTGGGAAAGGGTGGGAAAATACCTGTCCTTCTTTCTTGAAGAGACCAAAATTTCTTAGGTCATTCAACAGGGACTTTTTATTGGATCAGTATTTGAATATGCTTTGTGTCATCCTTTGCTTCCTTAAATAATTACATTTTTCCTTTATATTTCTTTGCCCTCAAAATGAATTCATATGGTACCCTTGAGTTTCCTCCTGTGCATAGCAAATCATAAGAGTTCAAAGTTTGGCTAGAAGGCAATAGAGTTATTGCTTGTTTGCGTTCAGCTTTTGTTGAAAATTCTGTAAATCGATTCACACATAAGTATACAGGATGAGTCTAAAATGGGATTCAATGTTAAAGCCTTTAGCATAGGAAAAATTCCTTCTGAATTTAATGCTTTATCAAAGTCACTTGCATATATTTTGGTGTCTAAACGATTGACACAATTATAGAAACAGTATTTTAAAAGCAACTAAAGTTAAGTTACTACCTAAAGCTAAGAAGTTTTTCAACATTTTTTGGCTTGCTGGTTACATCAAAAATAAATTGTTTGTTTGTCTGTTTCAGTTTGACTAAACAATATATCCTCCAATGCCAATATAACCTTGCTGCTTACACTAGATCCTGCTCAATCTTTAATGTCTGTCCATGAGCTCAGGCTGTCACACCCTCCAGGGATAAAAATGTAGTCTTGATCAGATTACTGATGAAGTGATATGGCTTTATTGTTGGAATTCAAATCTGGCAAGAATTTGCCGATTTTCCTGACTTTCCCTTATCTCAAGGTGTATGTCCCATGTTTCCTAGAACAAAACATTAAAGCTCCATTTGTTTATTCAACAAATATTTACTCAGGTCTTACTATGTTTCAGGCACAATGGGTCTCAGGGAAATAACACACAAAAGATAGATTATTGTCCCTTTTCTCCTGGTGTTAACAGGCAAGATTTGCATATATCCTTTCTCATTGTAGTCTTTCTCATTGTAGTGACTCAGGCTTTGGTTCTGCCCAAGTACAGTGAGCTCATTGAGAATAAGAACATCTCAATAGTGCGTGGTACAAACCCACATAGTTGAGTCCATGAAAATATAGCACTCAATGGCAGTGTGTCTGATAAGTGCAAAATTATTGGAGAAATTGTATAACTTGACACTTGTCCCAAGAAACAGGGTCTTCAGCTGCTATTTACTTGTACTAGAAATAGATTCCTTGGTTACCATCTTGTGAGAAATCTAAGGTCTGATTGCAGAACACAGGGGCAGGGTGGGAGGAGGATAAGTCTTTCACCTCAGTCTTTGTAGCATGTTTGTAAGCTCAGAAGAAATAATAATCTCTGCACTGCAGTTCCTTTATTTAGAAACCTGGTAACTTAGATAACTTTGTGGTCAAAAGCTTCTAGAAATATACATTTTGGGAGGAGAAGGGTGGCTAACTCTCTACTCATTTTGGAGAGATTTTATTTTTTACTCCTTACCAGATTTAAATTCTAGAAATAAAGCTATACAATTTCATCAGTAGTCTGATCAAGACTACACTTTTAGAAAAGCAAAAATGCATTAAGTAGACTAATTGAGGAACCTGAAGGGTAGTCATTAAAATCAGCTGCCTTTTCAATACATGTTGAGAGATTTGTCTGGGAGCCTTTCTTTCAAATGATACTATTTCAATCCTGCCTAACATTTAAATCTCTAAACACTGATATTCCCGTTTTAATTTTAGCTGGCACCAGAAGGAAATGGTAAAACAGCAGATGATTACCTCAGTAATTTATTCCACATTTTCTAACAGCTTTACAGATTCAAATAAAAAATAATAATCTAAAAATGAAAAATACAGAACTAAAATTAAACATAGAAAATATTCTTAAACTAAGAGATTTTTTTCCCCTCATACTCTCCCAAATGGTGGAAAATAAATTGCACAGTGAAATGTAAACAGGACCTAATTTTACCACTGGTATGTTTTGCTGACTAACTTGGACTTTCTTTTAAAAAATGATATAGATTCAGGACCTATTAATTTAAATTTTAGCATTATTTAGCTAAAGGATTGGGTTTTTTTGAATTTGCATTATCTAAGATCAAATCCCACTTTAGAAATGCCCTATATACAAATTAAATTAAATTGTTCTTTAAAAGAAGTCCTCTAAAGGTTTTTATTTAGTTTAGTTAACAGTTTCAACTGAAAACAACAGAGATGAGATTTTTTCCTTAGATGTAATAGAAAGGAGCCTGAAGTGGGAGAAGTGCTTCAACAAGTATTTATTGAGAGTCTAATATATGCCAGGATTTGTCCTAGATTCTGGATACAGCAACAAACAAATGGGCTAGGTCTTTGCTCTCACATAGTTTACATTCAAACCTATGACTTTTACTAAAATTGGAAACTTGGTACGTCATTTTACCTCTTGTGGCTCTTTTTTAAAATAAGACTGGTGTCCCATTAAGTTTATACTCTTGAAATTTTTATTTATTTTGAAAGGAAGATATATAAAATTCTGTCAGTCTTTTGAAGTCTATTGAATAATCAAACTAATATTTTTGTATGTATTTTAAAACTCATTTATGATGATTAATTTATGAAAACTCAAAATAGAATTCTTTTAGTTAACATAATTAGAATAGAACATAGGCCTTAAAATAAAATATGAAACATTGAATTTAAAAATGTCACTTGCCTCTCTCGACTACTTCTCTTAACAGAGTATTTTGTTGAGATTAAGATCTCAATCTACTTAACAACAATAAAGCATTTATAAATAGGACTGTTCTGGTTTTAGTACACACTACTTTCAGATTTCTTTAAAACTGCCATTTAGATTTACCAAGTATATGCCTCATAATTAGTATTTCATGTCATAACATAAATAGTGTGGTAAAGATTTTCATAAGTCAATAATGAAATGATATTATCTGTTTGGATAGGTCTGCAAGTGGATTGAAATTTTTGTCATTACATCTTAAGGTAGATATATTGTACCTCTTCCAACATGTGTTTTGCTGGGAACTGTTCACTTTGATCATCTTAACATTCAAATCTCCAGTCATACAGTATCATGTGAGGATTCTAACTAAACACTCCTGAGGAAAACTATATTAAATTACATTAAATGAAGCAGATTGATAAAATTGGGGGTCTTTATTATGTAATAAATATGTAGTATTTAAACATCAACTGTATAGGAAATATCCTTTGTTCAAAAGAAAATTGATTCTTTTGGAAAGAGTTTAATTTTTGTTGCTATTTTTCTAGAGAAAATAATGACTGAGAATGCTAAATATAGATAAACAGGAAGAATGCTGTAAAATATGAAACTTCTTTCTGTGCAGACAGCTATGTGGCAGTCATTGGATGGAGAGTGGAGTAGATTTCCCACCCAATGTGAACCTTAGTGGCCAGGTAATTCATACGTATAATTTCGGCCAAAATGAGGTCCTTGCAGAGTGACTCCTGTTCTTTGTACTCTACCAAAGCTGCTTTCTTAAGTGTCCAAAAGTTTGCTGTGTGTTGAATCCAATGGTTTCTTCATAGCTTCATTTTTTTCTTTGCATTTTATTTATTTGTGTAGGAAAGAATTGCATTCTCTGGGTTTGACTCTTCTGAGTATCTTCTTCTTTTCCAGCTGCTCTTCCTCTACCTATCTCTTAAATCTCCTAATCTCTTAAAAGTAATTATAAATTCCCCAAGATTCTGTCCCTGGACTAACTCTTCTGGTCTTATTATTTCAATAATTACATCTGTTATGTAATTTATAAATTTACAGACCCAGGCCTGATCTCTTGGATGTCTCCACATGGAAAGCTTACCCACACCTCAACCTCTCTTGATGTTTAAAATGCACTAATTGTTTTCATCATGTTCTCACCAACATTTTTCTTGCCCATGCATTAATTTCACTTTTGCTAGCAATCTTAATTTCTTTTTACTTTTCATACCCTCCCTATCCCTTCTTATAAAACCATTTAAATAGTTTTAAAAATATGAAGTTTACAATATATAAATATGTTTCTTCAATAACCCATTAAGTAAGAAGACCAAAGGTGATGAGTATAAATAGTAGCTTGGGATATTTAGAACACTGTAATTGATATGAAACTATCTTTACCTTCTATTGGTAACAAAGTTGAAAAAAATTTTAATGGCATTGTGGTGAAATTTTCCCCTCCAATTTCATGGACTTCCTGAATCACAGGTAAAATTCCCTGGCCTCGAATAACTTCAAAGTATGATCCTGCTTGAGCACAGAGAAGTTACTTAGGTGATTTCTGCTTAGTTATTCTAACCCGATGTTTTCAGCTGAAAAGTAACTTGTTAAAAAGTTGACAAGAGGAAATAATTAGACAAACATAAGGAGGACTTTAGATGATTTTGTTTTTTAAAAGGTGGAAATTATATCCTGGAAAGCAAACATACTTGAAAAAATAAACGAGTCTTATTTTCTTCTTGGAAATTTTTCTCTGTGTTCTCCGTGGTCTTGGGTAGTTAGACGTTGGTTGGTGTCCTTAGATTTTTTTGTTTTGTTTCAGCATTAAAATATGTTATTAGTTTCTGCTGAAAATGCAGTTGGTTATAAAAGTACTTTCTTTTTAATACTTTCGAGGAAATATTTTATATAATGGATTATTTCATGACTGGTCTCCATCTTAGGTAAATATAATCATCAGTTACCTAGAACAATAAGTTTTATTGACTTATACTGTAGAAAATATAAATTATGGCAAGAAAGAAACAGCAGAAGAAAAACTCATGTGGAGTTTAATAGAAACAGGAAAACTTAAATTGCTTCTCTAATTTATTTTGCTTATCTCTTTCACACATCATTCTTCTTGTAGAACATTAAATAAAAATATAATACTTTGGGGAAAAGTAGCTTAACTGTATAAAGAGTATCATGAATTTCCATTTCCATTTTAATTCACTCTTTGGAAAGCATGCATGCTTTCCTCTTAAGAGAAGGGTTAAATATAATGTTACATAGGATAAGAAATTCAAGACATTCAGAAATCAGAAGGGCCAGAGTATCACACCAATGGACTCCTGTTCTGAGTCTGTATTACGCTGGTAGTAAAAGAATCTTGGGGGTAAAATCATGTGCTCAGGAAATAACTGGTTGTTGATGATGTTGTGGTCTTGATTTTAATTTGTTTTAATTTGTCCTAGAAGTTGAATATAAGTGAACTAAGTCTTGGCAAATTCAAAGAAAAAAAAAGAAAAAAAAAAAACTAAGCCAGTTACATTTTTTAAAGGATATTTAAAAATATGTATTTATTAAGTATAATAGAAAGAGGTACAGATTTTCATGATATTCTTTCAGATTTGGCACCTTTTCCATAAAAATATTGGGAGGCATAACTTTTTTCCTTCTTGATCCCATGTGTGAGAACTTGAACAAAAATAATTTCAAGGTGACACATTCTTCCATACACCCACAAAACCTAAGTCAAACAAAATGTAAATGCTGATGAAAATTATATAAAGCAAACTATTCTACAATGTTAAATATATCAATTAACTTGCCTTTTAACTTTTATAAATGGCTTAATGTACTTCTTGTACCTTTAAATTATCTCTGTTACAGATATTCATACAAATTCATTCATTAAATATAACCTTAACTTGGAAAATATTTTATAAACTATATTAATTATCTTGCATACACTTTGAGTTATATTACTTCTCTGAATTCTATAGCCATTTTATCCATTTTAGCATAAAGTTTATCCAATACTAGTAACATTTTATTCAATTTTCAGCTTATCTAGAATTGCTCTCTTATAATTTCTTTTACTACATAAACTAAAGTTTATCCAGTATTTATTTGTTTGCTCACATGATTTTCTTTTAATAAATTTACTTTTATTTTTATTTATTTATTTTTGGCTGCGTTGGGTCTTTGTTGTTCTGCAGGCTTTCTCTAGTTGTGGTTAGCGGGGGCCATTCCTCTTTGCAGTGCGCGGGCTTCTCATTGCGGTGGCTTCTCTTGTTGCAGAGCACGGACTCCAGGCGCGCGGGCTTCAGTAGTTGTGGCACGTGGGCTCAGTAGTTCTAGCTCGTGGGCTCTAGAGAGCAGGCTCAGTAGCCATGGCACACAGGCTTAGTTGCTCCGCAGCATGTGGGATCTTCCCGGAGCAGGGCTCAAACCCGTGTCCCCTGCTTTGGCAGGCGGATTCTTAACCACTGCTCCACCAGGGAAGTCCACATGATTTTTTTTTTCCTTTGTGAAATTAAAAGTTCAGTTCCAAGACATTCTCTGTGCCATCTTTGTATTTCCATTCAGAACACAGCAAGGCTTGTGGTTCTCTCTGTATCCCATCCCACTGTCACCTTCTTCCTGTGGCACCATTGCCTCAAAGTTTATGCCGCAGGGTATTCTGTTGACTCCCTGGCTTTGCAAAGCCTGATTTACCAAAATCAATAATTTTAAAGTTTTCATCCTTATCTCCTCTATGTTAATAGGTTGAATCCAGATTTGTCATTCCTTTTAATTAATCTGATTAACCTTCCTAGGCTCACATAAATCCCCAGTGTAAGTTTCATGATTGAAAGTAGAGAAGCCCCAGTTTGAAGGTCTTTCCAGGTCATCAGTAGGATAAAATTAAGTTGACTCATTAAAAGGATTTACTCATTCCTATCACAGCATTTCTTTCTTTCCACCTTTAAACCCTACTCAGCTCTCAGCAGGAATGTTCTCTTTCCCTCATTCAATACTTATTAACATTGTAAATTCTAATCATTTCTGTGCTATGCATTTCTTCAGCACCCACAGAGACCCACTATATTCTACCAATTTGTTCTTTGGTAGATATGTTGCTTTTTGGTATTTTCTGTCATGTTTAGTCTATCTATGTACTTCTTGCCCATAACTTTGAGTGTCTTGGAGGTTGTCTAACTTGAGGGTTGGCTAACTCCTTCAAATCTTTTCTCAAATGTCAGCTGTTTCAGAAGGCTTACTATTTCAAATGTTATTTGCTACCCAACCATCTTCTCATGCTTGTCACCTCCACATTCCTGAACCCCTTGGCCTGCTGAATGTTTTACACTTGACTTGTCACATCCCACAACACATATTGTAAAGTTTGCTTATATATTTATTATGTTGTTGTATATGGTCTGCCTTTATCACTAGAAGACAAATCCCACAAGGACAGAGATTTTTGTTATTTTGTTCACCAATATATTCTATGAACCTAGAATAGTACTGAATATATAGTACGTGCTCCAGAAATAGTTGTTGAATGAATGAATAATATCAATCTTCTGCATTGTGTCCTGTTGTCATGCTCCTTAGTACTTAGTGCAGTGTGTTTCCAAAAAGGTGGTCAAAATTTAAATTGGATAGATATACAGTCACAGAAGAAGGAGGAGGAGAAGAGGAGGGGGGCAGGTGATAGGAACGGGGAGAAAGAAAGGAAAAGAAAAGTGATGTCTTTTGAATTTAAGTCTTGCTTTGTTAGTGTCTTATCTCCTTGTTTCACAGTCACATCTTCATAATTTTTAACAGTTTTTTTGAAAGTTATTGCAAAAAGCGAATAGCCACTTGTATACTACTATCAGAGAGTGATTCTATTTTGTCTGTCAAGATCAACTTTGGGAAGGAAAACAGAATTATGAGGGGGAGAGAAAGAGGATGCCTGTCTAACTAGCCATATCAGCCAAGTCACTGGGACTATGTATTACATTTAGACAACCCTCATGCATTAAGAATCTACAATTTTCCTTTTATCATCAATGCATTGGCATAAGTATTCAGTATTTCACATACACATAATATATAATGGTTCATTAAACAGCTTGACTGGGCTGAAAGATGAGGAGTTAAATGAATCTGGGGAAAGACATAAAAATGTAGTATATCTCATCTCAGCAAAAGGACTATTGTTCTAGCTGAAAAATCCAATATGGATATCACTAGGTAGCACATGGAATTTAAAAACTACGCTGATGGCACTTAAGACACATTTCACAGGAGCCATATCAAAACTCTATAGTATGAGGAACCTTCTAATGTGTTCTGAGCATTGTTGCCCCAGAGGATTTCCCTGAGGGCCATGAAGTACTAAGGCCACA
This sequence comes from Mesoplodon densirostris, assembly GCF_025265405.1. Lineage (NCBI taxonomy): Eukaryota > Metazoa > Chordata > Mammalia > Artiodactyla > Ziphiidae > Mesoplodon > Mesoplodon densirostris. Next base: position 81,942,104 of record NC_082668.1, on the reverse strand, counting down.
CGGGCATTTGCATTTCTTTTGTGCAGGTCTATACGTACCGTGTTTGGTGTCTTTTGAAGACTTTTCACAATAAAATTATGTTATAGATGTCCAGAGATTATCAATTCAAGGTTTACTGTATGCTTTGACTCCCAGGCAGCCACACCAACCACACTCTGTAAACTACAGAAAAGCTATCAAGAAAGGTAAGAATGAAAAATCAGAATGAGTGTTTGTTCATAGGGGAGATAGACTCATAATATAATCACTCCATCTTTTTATTGAGCCAATGTAGGAAATTCTATAAGTAGTTCTTAAGAGTCACTAGGTTATGATATAATGCATTACCCCTTTCAAAAAATGATTATATGAATAGTGAGTGCATTTGAATATCAAGAATCCAGTTCTACACTGGCAGTTATAAACATTAAACCTGGTTAGTTTTGGTAGCTTTCCATCATCTCAGTGGGCTCTATTTTCTGAGAAGTCTTTAAATTCAGTTCAACTGGTAGGGTGACTTCAGTTAGCAAGCCACACTACCATCTTGAAGTAGCCAATTGGTTGGGATATTGAGTTCAGTTCTGCCCACGTATTTGCTGTCACTCCACAAAATCCCAGATGCTCAACCCACACCCAACTAGAATATACAAACAATACTTTTAAAATACATCAACAAAAAGCAATGAAAACACAAGTATTTTGTTCTCAGCCACGAAAAGTAGAGAATATATACTTGCTTTTGAAAACTCTTAGGAATAATTCCCAGGAGCTAAGATACTGGCTTCTTGTGTTTGCCAATGCTAACAGATCAAAGTTCTTAATGTTTTTATTTTAATTAAAAATTTTTTAACTTTCATCACTGTTAAACCCTCAGAATCTAACTCACATTTAGATAAAACTTCTTTCAAAGATTCACAGTTTTCTTACTCATTCAATTGCTGTTCCCACCAGATGGCTTTTTTGCTACCTTATGTTTAAAACTTTTTTCTTATCACTTCGTCTCGTTCCTCCTCCATGCAATGGAATACTCAAGTCAGTGACACTGTGAAGTTAAAGTTTAAAAGTCTGAAAATAAAGGCATTAAGAATATTTGATAGGCAGTTTTATATCTTTATCCAATAAAATGATTCAGAATTTTCATATTTCTTTTCCTTTTTTGCTACTTTGCCTTCATTATCACTTCCATATGGGCAGAATTATTATTAATGGTTGAGAACAGGATGATTTGGAACTTCATGGTAATCCAGGAAAGATGAAGAAGAGAGTCTTCCCTTGTTTTCATTTCTTTTTCTGTGCTATTTTGAGAAGCTTCTTTGATAACTTCAAATGTTTAATGTTTAAAATGTTGCCTTTTAAATTTCCTATGTTAATTATCTATAGAGTCCCCATATATAACCTTCAGAAATCACGATGAGCAAAGATTATTTACTAATAAATTGATCCATATTGAGTGTGTGGAGTTATTAGTATTTTACCTGATTTCTGATTTACATACTTGCTTTAGATTTACAGCAAGTTTTATTAAAATTGAAGGACCTTGGTGATTTCATGAAATTGGAGTTTTGAACAAATCTGGGCTGAATTTCAAGTTTGATTTATTATTTCAGGCAGAAACCATGTAAAGTTTGGCAGTGTGAGATGAGTTTTGAGTTTAAGTTTTCTGGTTCATTTAAACCTGGATCTCAAAGAAATCCTCAAGGGATAGGAACCCACAGGAACTGAAGCCACATTCACTATAAATATTTTCAAGATAAAAATACTTTCTGACCTCTAACTCAAATTCCTTTTTAGATATTAACACTCATAACATTACTGTCCAAATCAGTCATCTTTTTACAGGCTAAGATGACAAATTACTACTTGAAGACCATAAATTTTGCTGTAGCATTATTGAGAATGATTTGGCTGAAATGCAAAGTCAGCAAGAGTTTTGCGATTATTAAACCCATTTTTCTAGCAATATTAATTCCTATATTTATATTGCATTTCTAGCTCAAAAATCTGAAAACCGAAATATCATAGGAAAGGGAGGTTGAAAGGAAATAATAGTTATGTATTTGTTTTAAAAGATGCGCAGTTGTAGTAATTAGAACAGCAGCCCCTTTAACTTAGAATACAGCAAGCTCATGAGTTTTGTTTTGCAAATTATACATACATAAAAACAATAGTCTTTATAAAGTTACATCAGCTTCAAGTATCAATGTGTTAACTGAACTGGGAGGCAGCAGTCTGATTTATGAGGAAACAACTATAATACACTTAAGTGTTCTTTAATACCTTTTTATAAATAAAGAAACGGACATAAAAGCAGAAAGCTTTTTTTTAAGAGGAAATAAACTAAGAAAAAGGCAATTGGAAAGAAGTTTTATCTAGTGCATGCTTAGAATAAAAATATTTATTACCATTTTCTATTTGTTTTGGTCTTTTTGAACTGTGATTAAACAAACACAGTTTAGAAGTAGGAAATGACATACTGTTATGTATGATTTTATTCTACTATGTTTAATATTCAGTTAGTTCCTTTAGGAAATATCTTCTGTGGGAAATGTTACTTTTTCAGGGAATATTTTTTTAAGAAATAATATACTTACTATTTCTTGTTTAAGGAGAATTTTTATTGAAATAACCTGGTAAGACTCTTATTTTCAAACGAAAGGCAAAGCTCAATTAGGGAGTTTAACCTATAGCACTTCCTAGATATCTTGTCTAATATTCTTGGTCATTCATAATGGGCTCTTTAGTTAAAAAAAAGGTTTTAGATAGTAATACTTTCATTTTGTCAAGCTCCAGTTATAAAAGGTAGGTCAAATACAGTGGTTGAATAGAGATGGGTGAACCTCATTAAGGTAAAAGAAGCTTAAAAACAGAGTTGAGATTGAACTGACAAATGACTAAGTCAAATTGCTTCATATTTCATGATCGTTGACAAGACCCCTATATGTCACCTCTGTCTATAAAATGGCTAAAAGCTCTACTAGTCAAGGTCTCACAAAGTCAAGGAGTTGTACAAGGGATAATCTCAAATTTCAATGTTTTAATGTCTTCCAGAGATAAAATATCTTCGAACACTTTGCTCCTTGAATGTCAAAAAGGAGATCAGTAAAAATAAATGAGAAGTAGCTACAGCTACTCTTGCAAGGTGTTTGGTTACCTGTAGGAACCATCAGAGAGGTTCAGCGGGGTCTGCATTATCAGCAGGACTGCCCCACCAGTCTTTTTTCTGGAATCACAGGTTATTGTAGTAATTTAAAGTTCTGTAAATTAGAATAAAGCTGTATGGGTAGAACTAAAACTGTCAGAACAGATGTGGTGAGAATGTGGTGATTAGAGCTAGGATGTATTGGGAATACCTGCCTAGTAGGGAAGCTTGTTTGCCTGGAAAGAACTTAATTACAGTGAATAAAAAAGGGAAAATTCCAGAACCATGGAGGCGTAAAAGGCTGTAGCTTAATCTTAAAATTTGTATGGACAGCAGTCATATATCTTAGAGAAACTATTAAAAATTAGCATTTGTTTAATCCAGTAAGAATGATATCGTTTTCCCTGGCAATCTGTATTTTGGGACTATTATAATACATTCACTAAGGTAAACCATTATGGTGTTTTAAATCCTCTGTGATTTGGGATATGAGTAGTCAGGTGTGTTTGTCAGTTTTTTCATGACCTGACAAATGGATATGTTTGTAAGGATGACTTCTTTCCTGTTTCTTTATTGATTACTCTACCTCCCTAATGACTTCTGGGTTATCAACATTTTGGGGCTATAGTGGACCCAACAATTATTTGGAATTTGAAGTAGAAAAGTAGAAAAAAGGTTCTTCTTGTAATCCATTTCACCAGAATGTAGATGAATGTGAAGTTTATTGTATAATTTTGTGGCAGTGGGTTGTCCTTCTAACACACTAGTACTATATGTGAAGAAATGTTGTAAAATATGTTATTTCTCTTTAGATGCACTTCTTGATAATATGTCTTACTTTTTGTTCTGTGATTATGGTTTTTATGAATGACCCAGACACTGGCATTCTAGAGGGAAATAATGTAAATTCTAAGAACCTTTTTATGGTCAGTCATTCTTATTTTTATTTTTGTTGTCATTGTTGTCAGTTTGCTCCAGACTACTAAAAATTTAGCCCCTTATGTTATCCATTGGTTTACAGGGTCACTGCATTAAAACATTTTGTGTATTTTTAATTTTTAGTGCCAGAAATATGATGATGACTCTGGTATTCTAGTCATTGAGGCTGCACTCAGATTTCAGTTCTTAACCAAGTTTTATTTATGTTAGTAAGTTAGCATTCTGTCATTTTCCCATTTTTCATTTGCTAACATTCTATATTATCTGATATCATTTTGATTTTGAAAATAGCCTCTGGTTTGTCTTCCTTAGTTAATCTTTAATGCATTCAGTTTTTTTTCTTCTTTCTCTTTCTTTCCTCCCCTTTTCCTTCTCATTATGTTATTACCTAGGAATTATTCTTTCTAGAGCTTCATTTAAATTATTAATTTATTAATTTTGAGGAATAAATACACAAGGCATAAAATTCAAAATGCTAAAAACAGTATAAAAAATGCTCTCTCCTCTGGTCTCTAACCGTTGACTTCCACTTGCCGGAAGTTACCACCTGTGACCAGCTAGAGAGACACATGCAGATGATAGACTCTATCATATAGAGTGATGTCCTAAGGAACAAAGGGGGCAGGCAGGAGGGAGAAACGTTAATCACAGAAGTTGACAGGAGAAATCAACAAAACAGAAGGAAGCAGCAACTAGTGAGAGAATCACAGAAGGAAATGTTAGACCCCAACATGCAGACAACTAGAGTTTCTGCTGGGCCATCAGAACCTGTGGCAGATTACAAGTGAAGAATAACATACCAATTCACCGAAAACCTGAATGTTACTTCTGAGATATTTCTCACTCCTGTGTTTTGTGTCCTGACAATAAACTTCAGCTACCTGAGGTAACTGGACATAGCTCTAATTTTTGTTGCATAAGCTGTTAAGATATGTCACAAACAAGACATGTGTCTTTACAAAGTTTCAAGTGTACCATCAGCCACAGGGAGTTCTCTCAATCTCTTTTCTTCACTTCTGTAGTAGTAAGTTAATGCCAGAGGAAAGTGTGATGCAAAGAAGGAGGCCTAAAATGAAAACATCTGTACTGTGTTAATCATACACTTAGTTGAATTGCAGATAATTTGTTTAAAATGTTATTTTGTTCTCTCTGAAGAAATACTTTTTAAAAATTTAGTTCTCAAGAGGTAAAAGGAAACAAGAAAAAAGTAAAAGCATTTCATTCTTACCAAGGAATGAAATATGAAAGGTACAGTGTGCAAAGTAGTATAGATAACAAAAGGATAAAATATGCAAAATATATTGATGTAATCAATAGACAGATTCAAGTTAACATTTAACTTCTAGAAACAAGAAAAAGATTTTAAAGAAATTTTATAGTCAATAAAGAAACAAGAGGAAAAACATATCATCTGTAAAAATATAGAAATGAAGTGAGAGGAAGCCTATTTTACTACTATTCTATTAACAAATACAGGATTAAAGTTCAAAGAAAAACTAATTCCCTCTGTCACTCTTATCACACACATTGCTCTGGACCATTTTCAGGTCACCTTGATCATAATTATTCATACCACTCCTTATTCTGGGTTCTTTCATTCTTGGACATTGTGTCTCGGCAACACAAACATCTGGAGATGTGGCTTTTAGGCCCAGAGCTTCTGTCATAATTTGGACCTTTGAAGTTACCTCCTGGTCTTAAAGACAACATTTGGAATTCTCTATAGAATCACTTTGAACCTTGAATATCCCATCACAAGTGATAAAATAAATATATTTTCAAAACAAAGCCTAAAGTTAAATCCAACGATTCTCTGCATCCATAAATCTATTCAAAGGCAATATGATTGCTTCAAAGAAAATAAATTATCTTAACTGCAAGAAAACAAGACTTTTTAACCTGTAGACTGAGTTTTAGAATTTTAAATATATCCCACATTGCTTCAAAAAAATGGGAGGATATTTTATAAGTGGAGCTAAGGTATGAAAGAGCCTTGAGAAATGTAAACTGTTTTGTAAAGCTTATATAAATGTAAACACCATTATTTTTATGGTATGTACTGATGGCTATCCATATTTCTCCAGAAGGTCACAGTAGAGATTATTAAAGTTGAGATTTTCATATTTAAAACTTAAAAGCTGAAATCCATTAAGACTGTTGACTACCATGCAATTACAGTTAGTCACGGGCATGTTGGTAAAACAGTAGTGATATATGGATAAAATATATAATATATAACATCTAATAAATAATATAGAACATAGAACATATGGTGTATAACAATATAAAATATATATAACAACCCTATTTAATATATAATATAAAATACATAGCAATTACAAAATGATTTTGCTTTTAATTTTTATTTTTTAACTTAACATGAACATAGATTAGTATGTATAGTGCAAGCATACCAGTATGCCATTGGGCAATACCAACACCCTTCCTTTGAAACATTGCTTGACTTTTACCTTGAGAATACTCAGTTAACTTGTGTCTGGATGTGCATGCCTAATTCATCAATCATCAAATATTTCTGAAGTCTCTATCATATGCAAGGTTTTGAATTAAGATTCAGAAAGAATTCCAAAGAATTCATGTCCTTGAGATGATTTCAAACCCTCACATACAGCAAACTAACAATTCAAAGCCCAGAAAAGTGCTTTATGGATACACAGTGACCACAAGAGCTAGAGCATTTCTGATGACTTGTCAGGCCTTGGGAAGGTAACAGAAAGAGAAAAGCAAATTGCAGATGAGGCACTAGAGCAAAGTC